>NW_025334111.1:61582-214992 GCF_014858855.1 Bufo gargarizans
CAGCCTCCACACACACAGGCAGCTGCAGTACACGTATGTACCCCGCGATCATGGAGCGCTGTCCTATCAGCCTCCACACACACAGGACAGCTGCAGTACATGTATGTACCCCCGCTGATCATGGAGACCCTGTCCTATCAGCCTCCACACACACAGGACAGATGCAGTACAGTATGTACCCCCACTGATCATGGAGCGCTGTCCTATCAGCCTCCACACACACAGGACAGATGCAGTACATATGTATCCCCGCTGATCATGGAGCGCTGTCCTATCAGCCTCCACACACACAGGACAGATGCAGTACAGTATGTACCCCCGCTGATCATGGAGCGCTGTCCTATCAGCCTCCACACACACAGGACAGATGCAGTACAGTATGTACCCCCACTGATCATGGAGCGCTGTCCTATCAGCCTCCACACACACAGGACAGATGCAGTACACGTATGTACCCCACTGATCATGGAGCGCTGTCCTATCAGCCTCCACACACACAGGACAGATGCAGTACACGTATGTACCCCCGCTGATCATGGAGCCCTGTCCTATCAGCCTCCACACACACAGGACAGCTGCAGTACACGTATGTATCCCCGCTGATCATGGAGCGCTGTCCTATCAGCCTCCACACACACAGGACAGATGCAGTACACGTATGTATCCCCGCTGATCATGGAGCGCTGTCCTATCAGCCTCCACACACACAGGACAGCTGCAGTACATGTATGTACCCCCGCTGATCATGGAGCGCTGTCCTATCAGCCTCCACACACACAGGACAGCTGCAGTACACGTATGTATCCCCGCTGATCATGGAGCCCTGTCCTATCAGCCTCCACACACACACAGGACAGCTGCAGTACACGTATGTATCCCCGCTGATCATGGAGCGCTGTCCTATCAGCCTCCACACACACAGGACAGATGCAGTACATGTATGTATCCCCGCTGATCATGGAGCGCTGTCCTATCAGCCTCCACACACACAGGACAGATGCAGTACATGTATGTATCCCCGCTGATCATGGAGCGCTGTCCTATCAGCCTCCACACACACAGGACAGATGCAGTACACGTATGTATCCCCGCTGATCATGGAGCGCTGTCCTATCAGCCTCCACACACACAGGACAGCTGCAGTACACGTATGTACCCCCACTGATCATGGAGCGCTGTCCTATCAGCCTCCACACACACAGGACAGCTGCAGTACACGTATGTATCCCCGCTGATCATGGAGCGCTGTCCTATCAGCCTCCACACACACAGGACAGATGCAGTACACGTATGTACCCCCACTGATCATGGAGCGCTGTCCTATCAGCCTCCACACACACAGGACAGCTGCAGTACACGTATGTACCCCCACTGATCATGGAGCGCTGTCCTATCAGCCTCCATACACACAGGACAGATGCAGTACATGTATGTACCCCCGCTGATCATGGAGCGCTGTCCTATCAGCCTCCACACACACAGGACAGCTGCAGTACATGTATGTACCCCCGCTGATCATGGAGCGCTGTCCTATCAGCCTCCACACACACAGGACAGATGCAGTACACGTATGTATCCCCGCTGATCATGGAGCGCTGTCCTATCAGCCTCCACACACACAGGACAGCTGCAGTACATGTATGTACCCCCGCTGATCATGGAGCGCTGTCCTATCAGCCTCCACACACACAGGACAGATGCAGTACACGTATGTACCCCCGCTGATCATGGAGCGCTGTCCTATCAGCCTCCACACACACAGGACAGCTGCAGTACATGTATGTATCCCCGCTGATCATGGAGCACTGTCCTATCAGCCTCCACACACACAGGACAGATGCAGTACACGTATGTACCCCCAGTGATCATGGAGCCCTGTCCTATCAGCCTCCATACACACAGGACAGCTGCAGTACATGTATGTATCCCCACTGATCATGGAGCGCTGTCCTATCAGCCTCCACACACACAGGACAGCTGCAGTACACGTATGTACCCCCACTGATCATGGAGCGCTGTCCTATCAGCCTCCACACACACAGGACAGCTGCAGTACACGTATGTATCCCCGCTGATCATGGAGCGCTGTCCTATCAGCCTCCACACACACAGGACAGATGCAGTACACGTATGTACCCCCACTGATCATGGAGCGCTGTCCTATCAGCCTCCACACACACAGGACAGCTGCAGTACACGTATGTACCCCCAGACCCAGTGATCATGGAGCCCTGTCCTATCAGCCTCCACACACACAGGACAGCTGCAGTACATGTATGTATCCCCGCTGATCATGGAGCGCTGTCCTATCAGCCTCCACACACACAGGACAGCTGCAGTACATGTATGTACCCCCGCTGATCATGGAGCGCTGTCCTATCAGCCTCCACACACACAGGACAGATGCAGTACACGTATGTACCCCCAGTGATCATGGAGCGCTGTCCTATCAGCCTCCATACACACAGGACAGCTGCAGTACATGTATGTACCCCCGCTGATCATGGAGCGCTGTCCTATCAGCCTCCACACACACAGGACAGCTGCAGTACATGTATGTATCCCCGCTGATCATGGAGCGCTGTCCTATCAGCCTCCACACACACAGGACGGCTGCAGTACATGTATGTACCCCCGCTGATCATGGAGCGCTGTCCTATCAGCCTCCACACACACAGGACAGATGCAGTACACGTATGTATCCCCGCTGATCATGGAGCGCTGTCCTATCAGCCTCCACACACACAGGACGGCTGCAGTACATGTATGTACCCCCGCTGATCATGGAGCGCTGTCCTATCAGCCTCCACACACACAGGACAGATGCAGTACACGTATGTACCCCCAGTGATCATGGAGCGCTGTCCTATCAGCCTCCATACACACAGGACAGCTGCAGTACATGTATGTATCCCCGCTGATCATGGAGCGCTGTCCTATCAGCCTCCACACACATTACGATCGTTGGCAGTTGGTGTGTAGCATTGCACATTGTGGGCCCCTCGGGACATATGAAGTGGAGGACTATCTACCCATCATCCTATGACTACAGGAATCAGAGGAAGCCTTCCTATGTGGCCCTGAAGTTTAGCGCCTCAGGAATGTGTAGCTGCTCCCATGTTCACACTGGACAGTTTCCGAAGGCGGATCATTTAGTATAAATACGGCCTATCTACCAGTGATCGCCCCGCCACGGGCTGACCCGATATGGACCGCTCCTTAATGAGAAGAGGAGCAGGGCGAGCTCAGTAGCAGAAGGGTTAAGCTGGGACTTCAGCCTTTTCCTTGCTGGCAGCAGTGATTTCTCCATGTGAAATCCATGTCCCGGGGCTATGAGCGCTGCTCCGGACTCTGAATGAGGCAGCTGGGAGGAAGAGGCATGTTCAAACCAATGTGCACAGCTATGCAAACAATGTCATGACAAAGCGGCAGGAGGGTGAGTCAGGCGTCACCTCCAGCCAGACCGGCAATGTGGAAGCTAAGGCAGGAGAGAGGAGCTAAACACTTATGAGGAATACTGTGCCTCACGCCTCAGAGAGGTCCTGGTGTCATATCAGCTGCCTGCACTGAGGTCCACCATATCTCCTCCTGGAAATACGTCACACAACCATTCCAGAGCAGGTCCAGAGACTGCAACCATCTCTGTCAGTATAACATACACCCGGCACAACGCCACCGGATGTCAGACCTAGTGGATACAGGACAGAGGTGGGCACCGCCGGTGTGGACGGACACAGGCAGGTGGGGGTAACAGCCCTTATTTTTGTCACCCTCACGTCTTGTCAGTGGACCTGGTGTTGTTTTCTTGAGAACAGTAGTGATTGGTCAGAGGTCTTGGGGTCATCTTCTTGGAGCCCGGTCTATGATCTGCTCCTGGGGTTGTGGTGCCTGCGGGTACTCCTTCATGTACAACCTCTTTATAGGGGGGTGCTGGGCCCTTGTTGTCGAATGGGCCACTAGTGGTCGTTTTCTGTTGCTGTGTTCTAGAAGTCAACCTCTTGTGCTGTATGTTGAGACCAGTGATGGTCAGTTCGCCAGCGAACACATGCGGGCTGCCATCTTTAGTAAGGTAGACTCACCCATCCGGCGATGCACAGGTAAGCCCATACCTGTACCTGGAGCCTGTCTGAGATCAAATGCAGTCACCGGGAGCAGGCAGTTCCGGCACAGGTAAGGGCTTACCTGTGCATCGCCGGACAGGTGAGTCTACCTTACTAAAGATGGCAGCCCGCATGTGTTCGCTGGCGAACTGACCATCACTGGTCTCAACATACAGCACAAGAGGTTGACTTCTAGAACACAGCAACAGAAAACGACCACTAGTGGCCCATTCGACAACAAGGGCCCAGCACCCCCCTATAAAGAGGTTGTACATGAAGGAGTACCCGCAGCCACACTACACCCGCAGGCACCACAACCCCAGGAGCAGATCATAGACCGGGCTCCAAGAGGATGACCCCGAGACCTCTGACCAATCACTACTGTTCTCAAGAAAACAACACCAGGTCCACTGACAAGACGTGAGGGTGACAAAAATAAGGGTGAAGGCGGAATATAGGGCTATGGTATGCCGGGAGATAGTAAGTAGGGTGAGGGTGACAGGAGGACGGTATATAGAGGGGGGGGTGACAGGAGGACGGTATATAGAGGGGAGGGTGACAGGAGGACGGTATATAGAGGGGAGGGTGACAGGAGGACGGTATATAGAGGGGGGGGTGACAGGAGGACGGTATATAGAGGGGAGGGTGACAGGAGGACGGTATATAGAGGGGAGGGCGACAGGATGACGGTATATAGAGGGGAGGGCGACAGGAGGACGGTATATAGAGGGGAGGGCGACAGGAGGACGGTATATAGAGGGGAGGGAGACAGGAGGACGGTATATAGAGGGGAGGGCGACAGGAGGACGGTATATAGAGGGGGGTGACAGGAGGACGGTATATAGAGGGGGGGTGACAGGAGGACGGTATATAGAGGGGGGGTGACAGGAGGGACGGTATATAGAGGGGAGGGTGACAGGAGGGACGGTATATAGAGGGAGGGTGACAGGAGGACGGTATATAGAGGGGAGGGTGACAGGAGGACGGTATATAGAGGGGAGGGTGACAGGAGGACGGTATATAGAGGGGAGGGTGACAGGAGGACGGTATATAGAGGGGGGGGGGTGACAGGAGGACGGTATATAGAGGGGGGGTGACAGGAGGACGGTATATAGAGGAGAGGGTGACAGGAGGACGGTATATAGAGGGGAGGGTGACAGGAGGGACGGTATATAGAGGGGAGGGTGACAGGAGGGACGGTATATAGAGGGGGGGTGACAGGAGGACGGTATATAGAGGAGAGGGTGACAGGAGGACGGTATATAGAGGGGGGGTGACAGGAGGACGGTATATAGAGGGGGGGTGACAGGAGGACGGTATATAGAGGGGAGGGTGACAGGAGGGACGGTATATAGAGGGGGGGGTGACAGGAGGGCGGTATATAGAGGGGAGGGTGACAGGAGGACGGTATATAGAGGGGAGGGTGACAGGAGGACGGTATATAGAGGGGGGGGACAGGAGGACGGTATATAGAGGGGGGGTGACAGGAGGACGGTATATAGAGGGGGGGGTGACAGGAGGACGGTATAAGAGGGGGAGGGTGACAGGAGGACGGTATATAGAGGGGGGGTGACAGGAGGACGGTATATAGAGGGGAGGGTGACAGGAGGACGGTATATAGAGGGGAGGGCGACAGGAGGACGGTATATAGAGGGGGGGGTGACAGGAGGACGGTATATAGAGGGGAGGGTGACAGCGAGGACGGATATAGAGGGGAGGGTGACAGGAGGACGGTATATAGAGGGGGGGGTGACAGGAGGACGGTATATAGAGGGGAGGGTGACAGGAGGGACGGTATATAGAGGGGGGGTGACAGGAGGACGGTATATAGAGGGGGAGGGTGACAGGAGGACGGTATATAGAGGGGAGGGTGACAGGAGGACGGTATATAGAGGGGGGGGGTGACAGGAGGACGGTATATAGAGGGGAGGGTGACAGGAGGGACGGTATATAGAGGGGGGGGTGACAGGAGGACGGTATATAGAGGTGAGGGTGACAGGAGGACGGTATATAGAGGGGAGGGCGACAGGAGGACGGTATATAGAGGGGGAGGGTGACAGGAGGACGGTATATAGAGGGGGGGTGACAGGAGGACGGTATATAGAGGGGAGGGTGACAGGAGGACGGTATATAGAGGGGAGGGTGACAGGAGGACGGTATATAGAGGGGGAGGGTGACAGGAGGACGGTATATAGAGGGGGGGTGACAGGAGGACGGTATATAGAGGGGAGGGTGACAGGAGGACGGTATATAGAGGGGAGGGTGACAGGAGGACGGTATATAGAGGGGGAGGGTGACAGGAGGACGGTATATAGAGGGGAGGGTGACAGGAGGGACGGTATATAGAGGGGAGGGCGACAGGAGGACGGTATATAGAGGGGAGGGTGACAGGAGGACGGTATATAGAGGGGAGGGCGACAGGAGGACGGTATATAGAGGGGAGGGCGACAGGAGGACGGTATATAGAGGGGAGGGCGACAGGAGGACGGTATATAGAGGGGAGGGCGACAGGAGGACGGTATATAGAGGGGAGGGATGGAGAGGAATGGTATACGGGGATGTCGTCGGATAGAGACGGCAGAGAACGGTAGCAGCGGGTGAGCGCTTCCTGCGGAGGAGGCCCCGGTCCCGCACACGGCCCCTCCCGTCACTCACCCGGTGCCGGCCCCGGTCAGGGCTCCCTCAGCGTCCGCACATCCCGGCCGTGTCCACACTGACTGGAAGGAGGGGGCGGGGAGTGCGGCGAGGAGGCGGTGCCGGGATATTGCTCCGCCCACACCCCGCCCTTTGGTGCTCCTTGTGTAGGATCGATTGCCCGCCTTTTTTTCTGAGGGGATGTAGTCCTGAGGAGGGACATGGCGGAGGAGGAGCGGGAGAACGGGGCTAGGGCTGAGGGGGAGCGGCGGGAGAACGGGGCTACAGCCGAGGGGGAGCGGCGGGAGAACGGGCTACAGCCGAGGGGGAGCGGCGGGAGAACGGGGCTACAGCTGAGGGGGAGCGGCGGGAGAACGGGGCTACAGCTGAGGGGGAGCGGCGGGAGAACGGGGCTACAGCTGAGGGGGAGCGGCGGGAGAACGGGCTACAGCCGAGGGGGAGCGGAGAGAGAACGGGTCTACAGCCGAGGGGGAGCGGCGGGAGAACCGGGTCTACAGCCGAGGGGGAGCGGCGTGAGAACGGGGCTACAGCCGAGGGGGAGCGGCGTGAGAACGGGGCTACAGCCGAGGGGGAGCGGCGTGAGAACGGGGCTACAGCTGAGGGGCAGCGGCGGGAGAACCGGGGCTACAGCCGAGGGGGAGCGGCGGGAGAACGGGCTACAGCCGAGGGGGAGCGGAGAGAGAACGGGGCTACAGCCGAGGGGGAGCGGCGGGAGAACGGGCTACAGCCGAGGGGAGCGGCGGGAGAGCCGAGGCTACAGCCGAGGGGGAGCGGCGTGAGAACGGGGCTACAGCCGAGGGGGAGCGGCGGGAGAACGGGGCTACAGCCGAGGGGGAGCTGCGGGAGAACGGGCTACAGCCGAGGGGGAGCGGAGAGAGAACGGGGCTACAGCCGAGGGGGAGCGGCGGGAGAACCGGGGCTACAGCCGAGGGGGAGCGGCGGGAGAACCGGGTCTACAGCCGAGGGGGAGCGGCGGGAGAGCCGAGGCTACAGCCGAGGGGGAGCGGCGGGAGAAGGGTCTACAGCCGAGGGGGAGCGGAGAGAGAACGGGGCTACAGCCGAGGGGGAGCGGCGGGAGAACCGGGGCTACAGCCGAGGGGGAGCGGCGCAGGTAGCAGTGTATAATGTGGAGCTGTGTAGTCACCTGTATGTGCCGATATTGGCGCCTGTACAGGAGATATCTCGGCAGTGAACAGTTGCTTCTTGGAAACAGGAAAAGTGTAAGGGCTCATGAACACAAACGTTTTTTTGCGGACAGTATGCGGAATCATTAATGTGTCCACAAAAAAACGGATCTGTAATAAATACGGATGACGTCTGTGTGCATTCTGTATTTTAGGGGAAGGAACAACTGGCCCCTAACAGAACAGTCCTATTGTCCGTAATGCGGACAATAATTGGACATGTTCTATTTTTGGGGGAAATGGAATGCACATGGAGTTAACTTTAATTTTTTTTATTTATTTTTTGCTGACCCATTGAAATGAATGGTTCCGCATACGGTTCGCCCCCCCAAAAAAATAAACGGACACTGAAAGAAAATAGGTTTGTGTGCGTGAACCCTTGCTCCGTGTTCATTCAGTTTTTGTATGTCCGTTAATATCCGCATTGGGCCTTGTGCACATGACCGTTGTTTTTGTCTGCATTCGAGCCACAGTTTTTGAGGCTTGGGTGCGGACCCATTCACTTCAACGGGGCTGCAAAAGATATGGACAGCCTTCCGTGTGCTGTCCACATCTGTTACTCCGTTTTGCGGACAAGAATAGGCATTTCTACAATGGGCTGCCCGTTCTGTTCCGCTAATTGCACACGGGCAGCTTCTGTGTTTTGCGGAACACGAAAACCATAACGGTGGTGTGCATGTAGCCTTATGGACAAGGATAGGAATTCACAGAATGCAAGCGGGCATCATCTGTAATTTTTGCGAATCTGTGGTTTTTGGATTGCAAAATACATATCTTCATGTGCATGCGCCCTAAGGATGAGGAACTGTGACCCCTGCCATATTGTAATGTGTAGATGACTGGGTCAGACCATCTCCAGAGCGGCCGGTCTTGTGGGTTTACCCTGGTATGTAGTGGTCATACGTGCCAAAAGTGCTCCAAGTGAGGAGGACTGGGGAACCAAGGACAGGGTCATGTATGGGGTGAAGGCGGCCTCGTCTGACCCCACCAGTGTTTGTGTCACTTAACTGGAGAAGAGATGGCACCGGGTGCACTACAGGAAGACTACGCCCGGTCTGAGGAATCGCTTTACATCATGTGGATGGCCAGGTGTATGTGTGTCACTTACCTGGAGAAGAGATGGCACCGGGTGCACTATAGGAAGAAGGCACCTGGTCTGAGGAATCGCATTGCATCATGTGGACAGCCAGGTGTGTCACTTACCTGGGGAAGAGATCGGCATGGTCTGAGGAATTGCTTTACATCATGTGGATGGCCAGGTGTATGTGTCACTTACCTGGGGAGAAGATGGCACCGGGTGCCCTATAAGAAGGCACCTAGTCTAAGGAATCTCTTTACATCATGTGGACGGCCAGGTGTGTGTGCGTCACTTACCTGGGGAGGAGATGGTGCCAGGTGCACTATGGGAAGAAGACACCTGGTGGGAGGAATCGCATTACTTCTTATGGACCGCTGGGGAGGTGACCTCATCACAGCAGAAGTACTGATATATAATAGTACACTTATAATATCCTGCACCCCAACCTAGCGTGACCAAGATCGGAGAGCAGCAGAAAGACTGATATATACACATAGAGGGACATTCATCATGTCAGAAGAGGCATAAAGATGTCGCTAGTCTTGGCATGCGGCTTATGTGCGGTAAAACTTTTCAGAAGTGGCAAGAAAAGGTGATGTGGGTGGGCGAGCGGGTGCATTTATCCTTTTTCCATGTTTTAGTTGTGGAAAATGGCTTACATCTATGCCTGCAGGAGAGCTGGTGTATGTGGCACATCCTACTGGACAAAGCACCAACCTTATGTAGAGGCCTGCGCCGCCTCCGGCATCAGAGGAACTGGAGAGCCACCGGGAAAACACCCGGTCTTCATAAATGCCCCCCATAATGTGTAGTTGTCCATATCCATATAATAGCCTGCATTTCCTTCCACCACCTAGTTACGGGCAGATAGCACTAGTGGAGACGGTGGTGGCCTCTTCCTCTGGCGTCCTCCAGAGCCTTGTTCTTGCCTCCTCACCCAGACAGGCACACAAGATTGTCCCGGCAGCGATGAATTGTAGCTTAATGACAGCATACTGCCTGGAGCCGCACAACGCTGACCCACTTCTCCCTACTCCCTGCAGCTTCCTCCAAATAATGTCATGTAAATGAGCACGGCAAAACGGCTTCTACCACCCCCGGCATTAACTACTTCCTGCTTCTTCTCGTACATCAGACTAATTAGTGTTAAACCTTTAATCAGGAGTGATGCAGGATGATATTACATGGTGCAGGACCCATAGACAATAATGACACACACGGTAGAGGATCCATATTACAGTCTGATAATTACATCACACTGTACAGGACCCATATACAGTAATGATATCACACTGTACAGGACTCATAGACTGTCTAATAATGACATCACACTGTACAGGACCCATAGACTGTCTAATAATGAAATCGCACCCTGTACAGGACCCATAGAATGTCTAATAATGAAATCACACCCTGTACAGGACCCATAGACTGTCTAATAATGACATCACACCCTGTACAGGACTCATAGACAGTCTAATAATGACATCACACCCTGTACAGGACCCATAGACAGTCTAATAATGACATCACACTGTACAGGACCCATAGACAGTCTAATAATGACATCACACTGTACAGGACCCATAGACTGTCTAATAATGACATCACACCCTGTACAGGACCCATAGACAGTCTAATTACATCACACCCTGTACAGGACCCATAGACTGTCTAATAATGACATCACACCCTGTACAGGACCCATAGACTGTCTAATAATGACATCACACCCTGTACAGGACCCATAGACTGTCTAATAATGACATCACACCCTGTACAGGACCCATAGACAGTCTAATAATGACATCACACCCTGTACAGGACCCATAGACAGTCTAATAATGACATCACACCCTGTACAGGACCCATAGACAGTCTAATAATGACATCAGACTACACACTGTAGGCTGTCTTTCTAGAGAACGCTCTTGCTGATTTATGCTCTCTCGCCTTACTTCTTGTCAGATTACTACACCCATCCGGCTGTCTCGCTATCGCTACAGATGCATGGAGGTCTAGGAGAACATTCTGACTGTCTATAATGAATTGCAGGAAGTCACCATGAGCTGCAGCCTGAAAGTTGGGCATCAGAGATAAAAACTTTACCCTAAAAATGTCCGCAGGAGAAAGTGAGACACGGCAAGCAGCGCAATATTAACACTCTCAGTGCTGCAGGGTGACCTAATATGCTGCAGTGGATATGAATAGCCTTGGTAAATGGCAGGTTTCGAACCAAGAAGAATCATTTTGAGATGTTTTTCTCTTCAAAGTGACCCACAACCTGTGCGATTCTATCTAAAATCAGACTAACCATTTCCATCGATACTGTGTTCAGAATCAACCAATCACATTTGAGCTATGGTAAGTAGTAGTTAGTGCGCGGCGGCCATCATGTAAAGTGATGCTGGTGACCCCCACAGCCCCGCTCTACTAGGAGGACTTTCCTGACACTTAGTTGGTATGTAAACTGCTGACAACACGTCAAAGGGATTTCATTGTAGAAAGGTGAGAAGAAGACTACAAAACACTTCCAAGACATTAGATATACCATGGAGCACCGTAAAGATGGCCATCCAGAAGTGGAGGAAACACTACAGAGACCTCTCCAAGAACTAGGCGACCAGCAAGAGCTGACAAAAAGACAAGAAGAAGATTGGTCCAGGAGGTGGCCAGAGGGCTTCAGAATCATTACTGTGGTAATATCTGGTGAGTACTGGTTATGTACAGCATGTGACTGGTATCTCCTGTATTCTCCCTGTGTCTGGTGAGTACTGGTTATCTACGGCATGTGACTGGTATCTCCTGTAGTCTCCCTGTGTCTGGTGAGTAATGGTTGTGTACGGCATATGACGGGTATCTCCTGTATGCTCCATTTGTCTGGTGAGTGATAGTTGTGTGTGGCGTGTGACAGATATCTCCTGTATTCTCCCTGTGTCTGGTGAGTACTGGTTGTGTACGGCATGTGACTGGTATCTCCTGTATGCTCCATTTGTCTGGTGAGTGATAGTTGTGTATGGCGTGTGACAGATATCTCCTGTATGCTCCGTGTGTCTGGTGATTATTTGTTGCGTACGGCGTGTATTATCCATGTGTCTGGTGAGTGCTGGTTTTGTACGGCGTGTTACAGGTATTTCCTGTATTCTCCCTGTGTCTGGGGGAGGGGGTAACTCGGAAGCCTTTCCGTACCAAGAAAACCTGCATCGTCTGCCAAAAGCAGGTGGAAAACGTGTTCTGGTCTGATAAGACCGACGGTGAACTTTGTGGCTATAATTCCAAAAGGTATGTCTGACTCAAACCCAACCCTGTATGTCCCCAAAAGAATGGCATCCCTACTGAGAATCATGGCTGAGGCGGCATTACGTTATAGACCACCATCCCCACAGAGAATCATGGCTGAGAAGAATTACGTTATAGACCACCATCCCCACAGAGAAGCATGGCTGAGGCGGCATTACGTTATAGACCACCATCCCCACAGAGAATCATGGCTGAGGCGGCATTACGTTATAGACCACCATCCCCACAGAGAAGCATGGCTGAGAAGAATTACGTTATAGACCACCATCCCCACAGAGAAGCATGGCTGAGGAAGAATTACGTTATAGACCACCATCCCCACAGAGAAGCATGGCTGAGAAGAATTACGTTATAGACCACCATCCCCACAGAGAAGCATGGCTGAGAAGAATTACGTTATAGACCACCATCCCCACAGAGAAGCATGGCTGAGGCAGCATTATGTTATAGACCACCATCCCCACAGAGGAGCATGGCTAAGGCAGCATTATGTTATAGACCACCATCCCCACAGTTAAGCATGGTGACGGCCAGGGCCGGCACACACACACAGATACCTCAGCCCCCTAGTTATGAAGAGAAGCATCGGGACAGAGAGAGAGATGGTGGGGGAGGATGTTTTCAACCACTCTAGTGTGGCGAAAACCTCGCCATTGGGTTTTGGAGGGGCCTGTTTGCCAGCCTCTTGCCTCAGGATTATGGCCCATATACTAACTTTGAAGGAGAAGACAGACCGGCCGCACAGCCTAAATCTGTGGAACTGTTTTGGGCAGAAAAGCCATGCTTGTGGTCGGCCAAATGTGACTTCCATGGAATTCGGGAACCCCTGCTCGGATCTGGGTGATTTTTGTTCACCCAGATCAGAGCTATCCATGGATGTATACATTATGGAGATATGTGTGGTTTCTGTGTGTTGGGGGAAAATGTGTGTTTTCTGCCTGTAAGTGATTAAGTTAGCCCATTATTGGTAATTGTATCACAGGAGTGCCTGATGTGTTTTGGTAATTGTATTTTGTTTATTGCGTCAAAGACAATGCCTATTCTGTTGTTGAGTGCGTCACAGGCAATGCCATTGTGTTTAATTGTGTCACAGATAATGCCATTGTGTTTGAATGTATAGTTTTTGTTTTAAACTGTAAAACTGTAAAGGATTGGCTGCTATGTTATGTCCTTAGTTCCCAACCAGGTCCACGGGGGTGGTACCCTTGTTGAAAAATGTGTATAAGTCAATGCTTGTGTGTTATATACAGAGTTCCTGTTTTACCCTTCATCAGGTTGAGGCTGGTGTTTGGGTAACTGATCGACACTGGGGATTGCTATACGCTGAAGATTTGCTATACTCCCCTGGCTATAACTACTAGCTCTTGTAAGAGTTGTTCCTGTGGTGGTTTTGGTGTAGAGCGGAGTGCTTGGAGTCCTTGGGAAGTGCTAGGAGCATCCAACTGAGGTACCCAGTCGGGTTGCTAGGAGATCCGTTACAGTGGTGGCAGCAGTGGGATGGCGTCCTAGTGAGGAGAAGCAGCTCGGAGACACCGTTTGTGGAGTATATTGAGGGCAATGCTAGTATCCGTACAGCGCCCCAGGCTACAGCAGGATGGAATCGGTTAGTCTTTGGACAGCGTTCCACTAAGAGGAGGAGGATGACCCAGACTGGAGGGATGCAGTCCAGAAAGGCGTTTGGCACAAGGCCCTGGAAGATGTACAGCGTCGGCGGGGCCAGAGTCTCCCCAGTGAGGGGCAGCTGTTGCGGATGCGAGTGGCCCTGCGAATGCCCCTTCTGGGAGAGCAGCCCCTGGATGAGTGGGTGACAGAACTCGAGATCCTGGTATGGAAGGAGCTTTGGCTAGATGACGCCTATCAGGCACTCTGGTATTTGATTCGTCACTCCCCCTGGATAGCTGAGCACGACAGACCCGAGGGTAAGGATTATGATGGCCCTGGCCTGTTTGAGTCCTTCGCAGAAACTGAGTTCGGAGATGCTGGAGAGTCCCGGTTCTAGGATATACATGACTACAGGGAGGCTATGCATGATTGGGCTACAGCGAGGGAGGTGGGACAAGACCTGGTCTCTCGTGTGACAATGGAGCAGGAGCAGGATTACCAATACTTCAGCTCAATTCCGCCCCAATATACACTGCCAGAGAGCTGGGTGGCAGTCCCAGACCTACAACCTTACAGCTGGGAAGACCCGACTCAAGTATCCCCTGCTTTAGTACCAGCTATGGAGGTAGGGGACCTCATAGATTGGTCCTGGGGGGAACCCCATATGGCAGGTGGAGATGGGACTGAGATCTCTCCACTGGCCCTACAGGGATGCTGGGCGGTCAGCCCAGATCCCCAACGGCAGCTGGAGTTTCAGGGAGTAGGGACAGTCGGTCCTGCTCCCCAGTGGCAGTATGTTTTGCAGGGAGAGGAGAGCATAGTCTCCATTCCCCAGCGGCAGTGTACCTTGAAGTGAGAGGAGACAACCGGTCTCTCTCCCCAACAACAGGGGGACAGCACCCCTAACTCTGATGGTGCAGATGGGACCGCGGTCTCTGTAACAGACCTACAGGGATGCTGGACAGCCGGTACAGATCCCCCACCAACCCCGCAGGAATGCCAGGAGGAGGAGGTAAGTGATCCCTCCTCGCCACAGCTGATCTGCAACAAGGTCCTGGGGGTAGGATTCCCTGACCCCATCCCAGCGGAAGAGCTGGCATCTGGTCAGAGTGCAGTTGGCCTCTGCCCTCCCTTATCCTCTTGTCCAGAGCCTGACTCCCCACAGGCTACTCCAGCGGAAGAGCTGGCATCTGGTCAGAGTGCAGTTGGCCTCTGCCCTCCCCTATCCTCTTGTCCAGAGGCTGACTCCCCACAGACTAGCCTAGCTGATGCGCTGGCACCAGGGCAGAGTACCGCTGATCCCTGCCCACAAAGCAACCTCCACTCCAAGCCAGGGAGCAACAGAGACCGGGAGTACCAGTTATCAACACAACCTTGGTGGACTCACTGGATAGAGACAGGTTACCAAATTCAACAGGTCCAGTATTTGGTTGTGGGTGGGCTGCCAGACTAACTCGGGTACCGACCGTCGTGAGGTCAGGTATCTGGTTAGTCTTCCCTGGGAGGGGGAGATGTGTGGCGAAACCAACCTCGCCACGGTGTTTTGGAGAGGCCTGTTTGCCAGCCTCTTGCCTCAGGATTATGGCCCATATACTAACTTTGAAGGAGAAGACAGACCGGCCGCACAGCCTAAATCTGTGAAACTGTTTTGGGCAGGAAAGCCACGCTTGCTCTCGGCCAAATGTGACTTCCATGGAATTCGGGAACCCCTGCTCGGATCTTGGTGATTTTTGAATATGTTGTTCGCCCAGATCAGAGCTATCCATGGGTGTATAAATGTAAACTGTGGCAAAATAAAAAGGAGAAAGGCACTTCTAGGGTGATGTGTGGGATAAATTAGGGTAAAAACCCGATGGTTATGCTTTAGGTGTTGTGCAATCATAGGCACTAGTGAAACCGTGCAACTGGTCGGCGGAAAGTGAATAGTATAAGCAAGGGGGTGCAGCGCATGGTCGACACTGTGCAACGCTCTGACACCTCTGGGTCAAACACGACCACAAGAGGACGGAATAGATGGTTCTTATTTTTTATTTTGTTACCATTAAAGAACCATCTATTCCGTCCTCTTGTGGTCGTGCTTGACCCAGAGGTGTCAGAGCGTTGGAGAGCGCCGATCATCTGCACTGCCTTGCTTTATACTAGCCAGTAGTGGTAATGGTATGGCAGTGGTTATGATGCCCCATATAGCGGTATTATTGGTAATACTGCCTTTGTACATCCGTGTGTTTTGCGGACCGCACATGGCCGACACTTATTAGAAACCATAGAAATGAATGGGTCCACAATTCGGACGTGTGACTGGAGCCTTAGTGTGGACGTTGGACCCGATAAACCTTCTTTTTCAATCTTATCCACTACACAACTAATGATTTCTATTTCCTCAGTGTATAGCGGTAACACTCGCCCCTGTGTAGCAGTATTATTGGGTAATTACTGTGTATACGTGACACTCTGCCGACTTCTGAATCCACATGACGGTCACTCTGCACAAGCAACAAAGAAGCAAAATGTCGCTGAGCTTTGTCTGATCTGATCCATCGTGCCGGTACTGGATGACGCTGCAGGTTTTCCCACTTTGTCTAAAACCAGCCCTGGTGGCGGCATTACATAACAGAGAGCCATACCCACTGAGAAGCTTGGTGGCGGCATTACATAACAGAGAGCCATACCCACTGAGAAGCTTGGGGGCGGCATTGCATAACAGAGAGCCATACCCACTGAGAAGCTTGGTGGCGGCATTGCATAACAGAGAGCCATACCCACTGAGAAGCTTGGTGGCGGCATTGCATAACAGAGAGCCATACCCACTGAGAAGCTTGGTGGCGGCATTACATAACAGAGAGCCATACCCACTGAGAAGCTTGGGGGCGGCATTACATAACAGAGAGCCATACCCACTGAGAAGCTTGGTGGCGGCATTGCATAACAGAGAGCCATACCCACTGAGAAGCTTGGTGGCGGCATTACATAACAGAGAGCCATACCCACTGAGAAGCTTGGTGGCGGCATTGCATAACAGAGAGCCATACCCACTGAGAAGCTTGGTGGCGGCATTGCATAACAGAGAGCCATACCCACTGAGAAGCTTGGTGGCGGCATTACATAACAGAGAGCCATACCCACTGAGAAGCTTGGGGGCGGCATTACATAACAGAGAGCCATACCCACTGAGAAGCTTGGGGCGGCATTACATAACAGAGAGCCATACCCACTGAGAAGCTTGGTGGCGGCATTACATAACAGAGAGCCATACCCACTGAGAAGCTTGGGGGCGGCATTACATAACAGAGAGCCATACCCACTGAGAAGCTTGGTGGCGGCATTACATAACAGAGAACCATACCCACTGAGAAGCTTGGTGGCGGCATTACATAACAGAGAACCATACCCACTGAGAAGCTTGGGGGCGGCATTACATAACAGAGAACCATACCCACTGAGAAGCTTGGGGGCGGCATTACATAACAGAGAGCCATACCCACTGAGAAGCTTGGTGGCGGCATTACATAACAGAGAGCCATACCCACTGAGAAGCTTGGGGGCGGCATTACATAACAGAGAACCATACCCACTGAGAAGCTTGGGGGCGGCATTGCATAACAGAGAGCCATACCCACTGAGAAGCTTGGTGGCGGCATTGCATAACAGAGAGCCATACCCACCGAGAAGCTTGGTGGCGGCATTACATAACAGAGAGCCATACCCACTGAGAAGCTTCGTGGCGGCATTACATAACAGAGAGCCATACCCACCGAGAAGCTTGGTGGTGGCATTACATAACAGAGAGCCATACCCACTGAGAAGCTTGGTGGCGGCATTACACAACAGAGAACCATACCCACCGAGAAGCTTGGTGGCAGCATTACATAACAGAGAGCCATACCCACCGAGAAGCTTGGTGGCGGCATTACATAACAGAGAGCCATACCCACTGAGAAGCTTGGTGGCGGCATTACATAACAGAGAACCATACCCACTGAGAAGCTTGGTGGCGGCATTACACAACAGAGAACCATACCCACCGAGAAGCTTGGTGGCGGCATTGCATAACAGAGAACCATACCCACTGAGATGCTTGGTGGCGGCATTACATAACAGAGAACCATACCCACTGAGAAGCTTGGTGGCGGCATTACACAACAGAGAACCATACCCACCGAGAAGCTTGGTGGCGGCATTACATAACAGAGAGCCATACCCACCGAGAAGCTTGGTGGCGGCATTACATAACAGAGAGCCATACCCACTGAGAAGCTTGGTGGCGGCATTACATAACAGAGAGCCATACCCACTGAGAAGCTTGGTGGCGGCATTACATAATAGACCATTATTCCCACAGTGAAGCATGGCAGAGCCAGTATTACTTAATAGACCGCCATCCCCCACAGTGAAGCATGGTGGCGGCGGAATTACATAATAGACCACCATCCCCACAGTGAAGCATGATGGCGGCATTACGTTATAGACCACCATCCCCACAGTGAAGCATGGTGGCGGCATTACATTATAGACCACAATCCCTATAGTGAAGCATGATGGCGGCATTACGTTATAGACCACCATCCCCACAGTGAAGCATGGTGGCGGCATTACGTTATAGACCACCATCCCCACAGTGAAGCATGATGGCGGCATTACGTTATAGACCGCCATCCACACAGTGAAGCATGGTGGCGGCATTACGTTATAGACCACCATCCCCACAGTGAAGCATGGTGGCGGCATTACATTATAGACCACCATCCCTATAGTGAAGCATGATGGCGGCATTACGTTATAGACCACCATCCCCACAGTGAAGCATGGTGGCGGCATTACATAATAGACCATCAGTCTGTGGCAACGAGCGCAGTGACGGCTCCTCCGCTGATTAAAATGCTAAATAGAAGCTGTGTAATCAGGGGAGGGAGACATTTATCCTGATTGTCTCCCAGCATGAGGCCTGGATCAATGCGCAGTGACAGCAGGACGCCCTCCATGGCTGTGTGAAGATGCCCCACACGTCGGCTGGAGAGTGAGATCCCATCCACAATCCGAGAGAAAAGCCTCTATATGACACTCGAGAAATCCTATACTCACCATCACATAACGTATACTCCAGTCCCATCCAGAGCTGCAGTTACATAACGTATACTCCAGTCCCATCCAGAGCTGCAGTTACATAACGTATACTCCTGTCACATAACGTATACTCCAGTCCTATCCAGAGCTGCAGTTACATAGCGTATACTCCAGTCCCATCCAGAGCTGCAGTTACATAACGTATACTCCTGTCACATAACGTATACTCCAGTCCTATCCAGAGCTGCAGTTACATAACGTATACTCCAGTCCCATCCAGAGCTGCAGTTACATAACATATACTCCAGTCCCATCCAGAGCTGCAGTTACATAACGTATACTCCTGTCACATAACGTATACTCCAGTCCTATCCAGAGCTGCAGTCACAGAAAATACTCTAGTCCCTCCAGAGCTGCTGTTCCCTTCATTGTATTCCACGTGTGGCCAGCTGCCCGTGGCCCTATGTGCTGTCCTCTCTATTTTCCGGCTGGGATGTATTGCGCTCGCTTTCCATTGACTACGAATCCCTGATTTTCCACCAATCACGAGTACAGAGTTAATGGGAGAGAGATTATCACAGAGGATGCCGCCTGTTCTACATCCCGACCCTGTGCCACCCAGGCCAGCAACCACAAGATGCCCCAGCTACCATCAGAAACACAACTGACCACCAGAGGCCCCAGCGACCACCAGACTCCCAAGTGACTGCCAAAAGCACGATTGACCACCAGAGGCCCCAGCGACCACCAGAAACACAATGGACCACCAGAGGCCCCAGCGAACACCAGAAACACAACTGACCACCAGAGGCCCCAGCGACCACCAGAAACACAACGGACCACCAGAGGCCCCAGCGACCACCAGAAACACAACTGACCACCAGAGGCCCCAGCGGCCACCAGAAACACAACTGACCACCAGAGGCCCCAGTGACCACCAGAAACACAACTGACCACCAGAGGCCCCAGTGACCACCAGAAACACAACTGACCACCAGAAACACAACTGACCACCAGAGGCCCCAGCGACCACCAGAAACGTGATTGACCACCAGAGGCCCCAGTGACCACCAGACTCCCCTGTAACCACAATTGACCACTAGAGTCCCCAGTGACCACCAGACGACCCACCGACCACCAGAAATACGATTGACCAGAGGCCCCAGTGACCACTAATAACACAATTGACCACCAGAGGCCCCAGCGACCACTAGCAACCCCATTGACCACCATAGGCCACAGCAACCACCAGAAACAGGATTGGACACAAGATGCCCCAGCGACCACCAGAAACACGATTAACCACCAGACGCCCCAGCCACCACTAGAAGCACAATTGACTGCCAGAGGCCCCAGCAACCACCAGAAACAGGATTGAACACCAGATGCCCCAGCGACCACCAGAAACACGATTGACCCCTTAGCGACCAATAGAAACATGATTAACCACCAGAGGCCCCAGCAACCACCAGAAACACAATTGACCACTAGACGCCCCAGCGACCACCAGAGGCCCCAACAACCTCTAGAAGAATGATTGACCACCAGAGGCCCCAGCAACCATGAGGGGCCCAAGCGACCACCAGAAATATAACTGACCACCAGAGGCCCTAGTGACCACCAGAAACAGAATTGACAACCAAAGGCCTCAGCCATCACTAGGAACATGATTGACCACCAGTGGCCCCAGCAACCACTAGAAAGATGATTGACCACCAGAGGCACCAGCGACCATCAGAAACAAGATTGACCACCATAGGCCCCAGCAACCTCCAGGGGCTCCAGCGACCACCAGAAACACGTTTGACCACCAGACAATCCAGCAATCACGAGATGATTCAGCGACCACCAAAAACACGATTGAACACCAGATGCCCCAGCGACCACCAGAAACACGATTGACCATTAGAGGCCCCAGCGTCCACTAATAACACAATTGACCACCAGAGGCCCCAGCGACCACTAGAAAGCCAATTGACCACCAGAGGCCCCAGCGACCACCAGAAACAGGATTGAACACGAGATGCCCCAGCAACCACCAGAAACACAATTGACCACCAGACGACCCAGTGACCACCAGAAACAACTGACCACTAGAGGCCTTAGCGACCACTAGAAACATGATTAACCACCAGAGGCCCCCAGCCACCACCAGAAACACGATTGACCACCAGAAAGACAATTGACCACCAGAGGCCCCCAGCCACCACCAGAAAGACAATTGACCACCAGAGGCCCCCAGCCACCACCAGAAACACGATTGACCACCGGACGCCCCAGCGACCACCAGAAACACAATTGACCAGAGGCTCCAGCGACCACCAGAAACACAATTGACCACCAGAGTTCCCAGCAACGAACAGAAACACTATTGACCACCAGAGGCCCCAGCAACTACCAGAAACACAATTGACCACCAGAGGCCCCAGCAACCACCAGAAACACGATTGACCACCAGAGGCCCCAGCAACCAGCAGAAACATGATTGACCACCAGAGGCCCCAGCAACCACCAGAAACATGATTGACCACCAGAAATATAATTGACCACCAGAGGCCCTAGTGACCACCAGAAACAGGATTGACAACCAGACATCCCAGTGACCGCCATAAACATGATTGACCACCAATGGCCTCAGCCACCACTAGGAACATGATTGACCACCAGTGGCCCCAGCAACCACAAAAAAAATGATTGACCACCAGAGGCACCTGCGACCATCAGAAACACGATTGACCACAATAGGCCCCAGAAACCTCCAGGGGCCCCAGTGACTGCCAGAAACACGATTGAACACCAGACATCCCAGTGACCGCCAGAGGCCCCCAGTGACCTGAATACGGAGCGATGTTCTGCAGATCTCTAGAGGTTAGAGGTGTAATAATCTGCAGGATATATCACTATGTATCTGTCAGGAGGAAGAGAGGACAGAGCAATGTTCTGCAGATCTATAGACAGGGGTCAGAGGTGTAATAATCTGCAGAATATTACCGGTGACGCACTCAGGCTATACGGTAGGAAGCGATCCTATACAGTACGCGGGGGGGGGGGGGGGGGCGGAGTCTGCAGGCTCTTAGAATAGAAAGAGGAAATTCTGCCATTGATCAAAGTTCAGGTTGTTATCAGTAGTTACCATGATGACGTCCAATCTCGCCACATAACGCACACGCAGTATGAAGAGGGCTCTGATATTCCTGCCTTCCGCGCACAGTGATTTAAAGTGAACAGTACCTACTAAATGCTGCTCCAGCTGAAAGCAGCGGGGGAGGCGGAGTAATCGTGATATTACACAGCGGAGCAACATTAATATGAGCAACAGAGCGACCGCCGAGTGCAGCACAGACAGCAGCTAATCTGCAGTGCGACCGCCGGGTGCAGCACAGACAGCAGCTAATCTGCAGAGCGACCGCCGAGTGCAGCACGGACAGCAGCTAATCTGCAGAGCGACCGCCGAGTGCAGCACGGACAGCAGCTAATCTGCAGTGCGACCTCCGAGTGCAGCACAGACAGCAGCTAATCTGCAGAGCGACCGCCGGGTGCAGTACAGACAGCAGCTAATCTGCAGAGCGACCGCCGGGTGCAGCACAGACAGCAGCTAATCTGCAGAGCGACCTCCGGGTGCAGCACGGACAGCAGCTAATCTGCAGAGCGACTGCCGGGTGCAGCACGGACAGCAGCTAATCTGCAGAGCGACCGCCGGGTGCAGCACAGACAGCAGCTAATCTGCAGTGCGACCGCCGGGTGCAGCACAGACAGCAGCTAATCTGCAGAGCGACCGCCGAGTGCAGCACGGACAGCAGCTAATCTGCAGAGCGACCGCCGAGTGCAGCACGGACAGCAGCTAATCTGCAGTGCGACCTCCGAGTGCAGCACAGACAGCAGCTAATCTGCAGAGCGACCGCCGAGTGCAGCACAGACAGCAGCTAATCTGCAGAGCGACCGCCGGGTGCAGCACGGACAGCAGCTAATCTGCAGACCGACCGCCAGGTGCAGTACAGACAGCAGCTAATCTGCAGAGCGACCGCCGGGTGCAGCACAGACAGCAGCTAATCTGCAGAGCGACTGCCGGGTGCAGCACAGACAGCAGCTAATCTGCAGAGCGACTGCCGGGTGCAGCACGGACAGCAGCTAATCTGCAGAGTGACCGCCGGGTGCAGCACAGACAGCAGCTAATCTGCAGTGCGACCGCCGGGTGCAGCACAGACAGCAGCTAATCTGCAGAGCGACCGCCGAGTGCAGCACGGACAGCAGCTAATCTGCAGAGCGACCGCCGAGTGCAGCACGGACAGCAGCTAATCTGCAGTGCGACCTCCGAGTGCAGCACAGACAGCAGCTAATCTGCAGAGCGACCGCCGAGTGCAGCACAGACAGCAGCTAATCTGCAGAGCGACCGCCGGGTGCAGCACGGACAGCAGCTAATCTGCAGACCGACCGCCAGGTGCAGTACAGACAGCAGCTAATCTGCAGAGCGACCGCCGGGTGCAGCACAGACAGCAGCTAATCTGCAGTGCGACCGCCGGGTGCAGCACGGACAGCAGCTAATCTGCAGAGCGACCGCCGAGTGCAGCACAGACAGCAGCTAATCTGCAGAGCGACCGCCGGGTGCAGCACGGACAGCAGCTAATCTGCAGAGCGACCGCCGGGTGCAGCACGGACAGCAGCTAATCTGCACAGACAGCAGCTAATCTGCAGTGCGACCTCCGTGTGCAGCACAAACAGCATTTAATCTGCAGAGCGACCGCCGAGTGCAGCACAGACAGCAGCTAATCTGCACAGACAGCAGCTAATCTGCAGTGCGACCGCCGGGTGCAGCACGGACAGCAGCTAATCTGCAGAGCGACCGCCGAGTGCAGCACAGACAGCAGCTAATCTGCAGAGCGACCGCCGGGTGCAGCACGGACAGCAGCTAATCTGCAGAGCGACCGCCGAGTGCAGCACGGACAGCAGCTAATCTGCACAGACAGCAGCTAATCTGCAGTGCGACCTCCGTGTGCAGCACAAACAGCAGCTAATCTGCAGAGCGACCGCCGAGTGCAGCACAGACAGCAGCTAATCTGCACAGACAGCAGCTAATCTGCAGTGCGACCTCCGTGTGCAGCACAAACAGCAGCTAATCTGCAGAGCGACCGCCGAGTGCAGCACAGACAGCAGGTAATCTGCAGTGCGACCTCCGAGTGCAGCACGGACAGCAGCTAATCTGCAGAGCGACCGCCGAGTGCAGCACAGACAGCAGCTAATCTGCAGAGCGACCGCCGAGTGCAGCACGGACAGCAGCTAATCTGCAGTGCGACCGCCGGGTGCAGCACGGACAGCAGCTAATCTGCAGAGCGACCGCCGGGTGCAGCACAGACAGCAGCTAATCTGCAGAGCGACCGCCGGGTGCAGCACAGACAGCAGGTAATCTGCAGAGCGACCGCCGGGTGCAGCACGGACAGCAGCTAATCTGCAGACCGACCGCCGGGTGCAGTACAGACAGCAGCTAATCTGCAGAGCGACCGCCGAATGCAGCACAGACAGCAGCTAATCTGCAGTGCGACCGCCGGGTGCAGCACGGACAGCAGCTAATCTGCAGAGCGACCGCCGGGTGCAGTACAGACAGCAGCTAATCTGCAGAGCGACCTCCGGGTGCAGCACAGACAGCAGCTAATCTGCAGTGCGACCGCCGGGTGCAGCACAGACAGCAGCTAATCTGCAGAGCGGCCGCCGGGTGCAGCACGTACAGCAGCTAATCTGCAGTGCGACCGCTGGGTGCAGCACGGACAGCAGCTAATCTGTAGAGCGACCTCCGGGTGCAGCACGGACAGCAGCTAATCTGCAGAGCGACCGCCGGGTGCAGCACAGACAGCAGCTAATCTGCAGAGCGACCGCCGGGTGCAGCACGGACAGCAGCTAATCTGCAGAGCGACCTCCGGGTGCAGCACGGGCAACAGTTGCTCTGCAGATTAGCTGCTGTCTGTGCTGCACCCAGTGGTCACTCTGCAGATTAGCCATACCTCCCAACCGTCTCTGTTCCGGATTTCAGTGGCTGTCCCGCGGTCCCGATACGGGGAGGTATGTTCCGCCTTCTGGCAGCTGTCCCTGCGTCCATACGAAGCAGAGAAAGTTGCCTGTATTATGATAGAGCAGAGACCCGACATCGGCTCCTGGTTTCATCATCCTTCCCCCCTGCCGACTCTCCACACCTCCGGTCTTTGCGGGGGCGGGGCCAAACGGCAGTCAGCCACAGCTCCGCCTCCTTCACAGACCAGAGCAGCCGATGTCCTGCTGCTGCTAGGAACAAGGTAAGTATGTGGTGTTTATTTATTTTTTTACTTTTTGTGAGGGGCACATAAATGAGCATATTACTGGGGGCACAGCTGGGCATAATTCTGTGAAAACACAATATGGGCATAAATACTGTGTGGTGGCATGAAGGGGGAATAACTACTTTGTGGGGGCAATAAGGGGACTGGGTGGGATTAGGTGTATACTGTAGTTATGTTTTGGGCGGAGTTAAAGGGCATGGCCTAGTGTGGAAATAATTTGTTTCACGCGCCGCACAATGTGCTCCTCTTTATTTGTTTACAAATTTGAGAACTATGGATTAGCTGCTGTCTGTGCTGCACCCGGAGGTTGCTCTGCAGATTAGCTGCTGTCTGTGCTGCACCCGGAGGTCGCTCTGCAGATTAGCTGCTGTCTGTGCTGCACCCGGAGGTTGCTCTGCAGATTAGCTGCTGTCTGTGCTGCACCCGGAGGTCGCTCTGCAGATTAGCTGCTGTCTGTGCTGCACCCGGTGGTTGCTCTGCAGATTAGCTGCTGTCTGTGCTGCACCTGGAGGTTGCTCTGCAGATTAGCTGCTGTCTGTGCTGCACCCGGAGGTTGCTCTGCAGATTAGCTGCTGTCTGTGCTGCACCCGGAGGTCGCTCTGCAGATTAGCTGCTGTCTGTGCTGCACCCGGAGGTTGCTCTGCAGATTAGCTGCTGTCTGTGCTGCACCCGGAGGTCGCTCTGCAGATTAGCTGCTGTCCGTGCTGCACCCGGAGGTCGCTCTGCAGATTAGCTGCTGTACATGCTTCACCCGGAGGTCGCTCTGCAGATTAGCTGCTGTCTGTGCTGCACCCCGCGGTCGCTCTGCAGATTAGCTGCTGTCTGTGCTGCACCCGGAGGTCGCTCTGCAGATTAGCTGCTGTCCGTGCTGCACCCGGAGGTCGCTCTGCAGATTAGCTGCTGTCTGTGCTGCACCCGGAGGTCGCTCTGCAGATTAGCTGCTGTCCGTGCTGCACCCGGAGGTCGCTCTGCAGATTAGCTGCTGTACATGCTTCACCCGGAGGTCGCTCTGCAGATTAGCTGCTGTCTGTGCTGCACCCCGCGGTCGCTCTGCAGATTATCTGCTGTCTGTGCTGCACCCGGAGGTCGCTCTGCAGATTAGCTGCTGTCCGTGCTGCACCCGGAGGTCGCTCTGCAGATTAGCTGCTGTCCGTGCTGCACCCGGAGGTCGCTCTACAGATTAGCTGCTGTCCGTGCTGCACCCGGAGGTCGCTCTGCAGATTAGCTGCTGTCCGTGCTGCACCCGGAGGTCGCTCTGCAGATTAGCTGCTGTACGTGCTGCACTCGGAGGTCGCTCTGCAGATTAGCTGCTGTACGTGCTGCACCCGGAAGTTGCTCTGCAGATTAGCTGCTGTCTGTGCTGCACTCGGCGGTCGCACTGCAGATTAGCTGCTGTCCGTGCTGCACCCGGAGGTCGCTCTGCAGATTACCTGCTGTCTGTGCTGCACCCGGAGGTCGCTCTGCAGATTAGCTGCTGTACGTGCTGCACCCGGAGGTCGCTCTGCAGATTAGCTGCTGTCTGTACTGCACCCGGCGGTCGGTCTGCAGATTAGCTGCTGTCTGTGCTGCACTCGGCGGTCGCACTGCAGATTAGCTGCTGTCCGTGCTGCACCCGGAGGTCGCTCTGCAGATTAGCTGCTGTCCGTGCTGCACCCGGAGGTCGCTCTGCAGATTAGCTGCTGTACGTGCTGCACTCGGAGGTCGCTCTGCAGATTAGCTGCTGTACGCGCTGCACCCGGCAGTTGCTCTGCAGATTAGCTGCTGTCTGTGCTGCACTCGGCGGTCGCACTGCAGATTAGCTGCTGTCCGTGCTGCACCCGGAGGTCGCTCTGCAGATTAGCTGCTGTCCGTGCTGCACTCGGAGGTCGCTCTGCAGATTAGCTGCTGTACGTGCTGCACCCGGCAGTTGCTCTGCAGATTAGCTGCTGTCTGTGCTGCACTCGGCGGTCGCACTGCAGATTAGCTGCTGTACGTGCTGCACTCGGAGGTCGCTCTGCAGATTAGCTGCTGTACGTGCTGCACCCGGCGGTTGCTCTGCAGATTAGCTGCTGCTAATTTTTAATGTTGCTCCACTGTGTAATATCACTATTATAGCTTGTAGCGTCCCCCTCTTCTTACAGCTGGAGCAACATTTAGTGGGTGACCGCCGAGTGCAGCACTGACAGCAGCTAATCTGCAGACAGCCTATTACACACCCACCAAGGGACATGTGTGCAGACAGCCTATCACATCTTATATACCCACCGAGGGATATGTGTGCAGACAGCCTATCACATCTTATATACCCACCGAGGGATATGTGTGCAGACAGCCTATCACATCTTATATACCCACTGAGGGATATGTGTGCAGACAGCTTATCACACCTTATATACCCACTGAGGGATATGTGTGCAGACAGCCTATCACACCTTATATACCCACTGAGGGATATGTGTGCAGACAGCCTATCACACACCTTATATACCCACTGAGGGATATGTGTGTAGACAGCCTATCACACACCTTATATACCCACTGAGGGATATGTGTGTAGACAGCCTATCACACCTTATATACCCACCGAGGGATATGTGTGCAGACAGTCTATCACACCTTATATACCCACCGAGGGATATGTGTGCAAACAGCCTATCACACCCCTTATATACCCACCGAGGGATATGTGTGCAGCCTATCACACACCTTATATACCCACCGAGGGATATGTGTGCAGACAGCCTATCAAACACCTTATATATCCACTGAGGGACATTTGTGCAGACAGCCTATCACACATAGACCCACCGAGGGATATGTGTGCAGACAGCCTATCACACCTTATATACCCACCGAGGGATATGTGTGCAGACAGCCTATCACACCCCTTATATACCCGCCGAGGGATATGTGTGCAGACAGCCTATCACACCTTATATACCCACCGAGGGATATGTGTGCAGACAGTCTATCACACCTTATATACCCAGCAAGGGATATGTGTGCAGACAGCCTATCACACCTTATATACCCACCGAGGGATATGTGTGCAGACAGTCTATCACACCTTATATACCCAGCAAGGGATATGTGTGCAGACAGCCTATCACACCTTATATACCCACCGAGGGATATGTGTGCAGACAGTCTATCACACCTTATATACCCACTGAGGGATATGTGTGCAGACAGCCTATCACACACCTTATACACCCAGCAAGGGATATGTGTGCAGACAGCCTATCACACACCTTATACACCCAGCAAGGGATATGTGTGCAGACAGCCTATCACACCTTATATACCCACTGAGGGATATGTGTACAGACAGCCTATCACACCTTATATACCCACCCAGGGATATGTGTGCAGATAGCCTATCACACCTTATATACCCACCGAGGGATATGTGTGCAGACAGCCTATCACACACCTTATACACCCAGCAAGGGATATGTGTGCAGACAGCCTATCACACACCTTATGCACCCAGCAAGGGATATGTGTGCAGACAGTCTATCACACCTTATATACCCACTGAGGGATATGTGTACAGACAGCCTATCACAGCCCTTATATACTCACCGAGGGATGTGTGTGTAGACAGCTTATATACCAGCTGAGGGATATACATACAGCCATCCGATCGCACCCCGTATATATACCCACCGAGGCATATGTGTGCAGACAGCCTATCACACCTTATATACCCACCAAGGGATGTGTGTGCAGACAGCCTATCACACACCTTATATACCCACCAAGGGATGTGTTTGCAGACAGCCTATCACACCTTATATACCAACCAAGGGATATGTGTGCAGACAGCCAATCACACCTTATATATACCAACCAGGGCTGTCTTTAATATTGATTGTACCCTGGGCAAAAATTTACTTGGGCCCCCTGGATCCCGCCTTCCCACACCTTAGCATGTAATCACGGCCTCCACCACAACACACACACAAAAAATCCACACATCTGGTAGAGTCCAGTGAATGACTGTAAATACTTCCAGTTCTGAAGACTCCAGCGGCTCAGGATCAGTGCTCTGGGCAGCTGGGCTCCGGCTGGAAGTGGGCACCGCTCTGCAGTTCAGGAAACCAGGGCTCGGCTCACCCTAGTGTTACAGTGCACCCCACAGTATGCAGTATAGCACCCTATAGTATACAGCAACCCACGGTATGCAGTATAGCACCCTGTAGTATACAGCACCACGCAGTATAGCACCCCACACTATACAGTACCCCACAGTATATAGTAGAGCAGTATAGCAGCCCACAGTATACAGTAGAGCAGTATAGCACTTCACCGTATACAGCACCCCACCCTATACAGCCCCCCACACTATACAGTACAGCAGTATAGCACTCCACAATATACAGCACCCACAGTATACAGTACAGCAGTATAGCACTCCACAATATACAGCACCCACAGTATACAGTACAGCAGTATAGCACTCCACAATATACAGCACCCACAGTATACAGCCCCCCACACTATACAGTACAGCAGTATAGCTCTCCACAATATACAGCACCCACAGTATACAGCCCCCCACAGTATACAGCCCCCCATAGTATACAGACCCCCACAGTATACAGGCACCCACACTATACAGCACCCCACTATACAGTAGTTTACAGTATATTAGCATAACAGCCCCTGTCACCTTTTTCTGATGTAATCTTCACAAAAAAAAGCTCCACAGTTAAGGCAAACTTCTACAGCAGCACTCCTGGTAGAAAGGACCTTGATGACCTAATAGCCATGTGACCAGTAATATTGCTAGGTTACTGGTTACATGGTGATGATGTCATCTAAGGTCCTAGAAAATCACAGCTCTCACAGTACGCTGCCTGGAGTGCCAGCAGGCATGGCATGGCAGCACCCCTGTGTAGCTGACAGCCTGACACCCGGGGCAGTGGCCAGCAGGGCTCAAGAGGCAGCTGCCTTGGGCCCCCCAGGAGCAACTTGGCCCAGGGCAGCTGCCCCTTTTGCCCCTTGTTAAAGACGGCCCTGATACCAACCGAGGGATAGGTGTGCAGACAGCCTATCACACCTTATATACCAACCGAGGGATAAGTGTGCAGACAGTCTGCACACCTATCCCTCGGTGGGTATATAAGGTGTGATAGGCTGTCTGCACACCTATTCCACGGTGGGTATATAAGGTGTGTGATAGGCTGTCTGCACACCTATCCCTCGGTGGGTATATAAGGTGTGATAGGCTATCACACACCTTATATACCCACCGTGGAATAGGTGTGCAGACAGCCTATCACACCTTATATATCAACCAAGGGATAAGTGTGCAGACAGCCTATCACACATCTTATATACCCACCGAGCCAGCTTAGCACACGTGACTTCCTTCATGAGCTAGGCTCTGCTGACCTGGATAGTAGGAAATGCTTAGAATAATGGACTCTGCTGTGTGTAATGATACATTAGTGATATCATGATTTGAGGGGGTACTGTCTCTCCTTGGGGACAGAGCGCATTAGTCGGTGTTGATATTCTAGTAAAATTAGGGTGATAGAAGACACAGTATAATGGTGATATGAGAGTCAAGGTTGCACACGGCTCCTGCAGAACAATCGTCTCCTCTCCGCAGAGCTGAGATTGAAGGGAAGTTATTAATTTGTCACTTGTGTGAAATTATTCTAATATTAAAGGACAAAGCGCATTGCTGTGGTCATAACTGCAAATGAAAGCTTCCCAGCCACTCATCAGAACTCGTATAAAGACCTCTCATAGAGCCAGCAGGAGGAGACCGCTGGTAAACCTGGAGGAGTAGGGGGGGGACCGCTGGTAAACATGGAGGGGTGGGGTGGACAGCTGGTAAACCTGGAGGGGTGGGGGGAGGACCACTGGTAAACCTGGAGGGGTGTGGGGGAGGACCACTGGTAAACATGGAAGGGTGGGGACAGCAGGTAAACATGGAGGGGTGGGGGGGACCGCTGGTAAACCTGGATGAGTGGGGGGGGGGCCTCTGGTAAACATGGAGGGGTGGGGACAGCTGGTAAACATGGAGGGGTGGGGGGGACCTCTGGTAAACATGGAGGGGTGGGGACAGCTGGTAAACATGGAGGGGTGGGGGGACCTCTGGTAATCATGGAGGGGTGGGGGGACCGCTGGTAAATATGGAGGAGTGGGGAGACAGTTGGTAAACATGGAGGGGTGGGGGAAACCGCTGATAAACCTGGAGAGGTGGGGGGGCCGCTGGTAAATATGGAGGACGGGTGGGGGGGGGGTGTAACGGACCGTTTCAGCAGACAAGGGGTTAAAATCCGTTTAGGCGATATGCCCCTTTCTGAGAGACAGGCACAGCTACTGCAGAACACCAAACACCCGAACTGGATACAAAATAGCACTCCAAACTGGAACCTCGCGAATAGCTGCTAGCAGATGAACAGGAAAAGCATACATTTAGCTTACACTCCTGGCAATCAGTCTCTAACAGCATACAGGGAATCCCCCCCAATAACGAGACAAGGCTCTGTGTTGAGGGTCAAGTAGTGGTCTGACTGTACTTCAAGTACAGCCTCTTTTTTTCATAAAAAAACAAAACATAGTACTGCCCACAGGGTTTTGAAATCCAACCAATCAATATCTTACAACACACACAATGCAAGTACAGCAACCAATTGTTCACGCCCCCTAGGGGCCCAGAAGGGAGACTGCGACACAGGACAGATACAACACATCCCCACAATGCATCATGGTTTCCTCCTCTCTGTCCTGGAGACAACCGAAGAGCAATCCAATTATCTCTCAGGACAAAGGGAAATCGCCAATACACATGTGGAGACAACAGGATAGACATCACCATTTAAAAACACACAATGGGACAATGGAACACACCCAGCATTTTCCTCCCCTCTGTCTATCCACCCAACTGTCTCCCAAACTGACAAGTTACACAAACATATATACGCTTGGTTCTTTAAAGTGGTATACCCATATGCCCTAACATCATACGTACAAAAATTACCGTATATAGTGGCTTGGTTTGCCACATGGCCATAATCCCGAGGCAAGAGGCTTTTAAACAGGCCTCTCCAAAACCCAGTGGCGAGGTTGGTTTCGCCACACATCTCCCCCTCCGAGGGAAGACTAACCAGATACCTGACCTCACGGTCAGTACCTGAGTTAGTCTGGCAGTCCAACCACAACCCAATACTGGACCTGTTGAATCTTGGGGCCTGGCTCCGTTCTGTATGTCCCCAGCTGTTGAGTGTGCATCTGCTACTCCTTGCTTTGTGGTTCTCCAGCTTGGAGCTGTAGGTACTTGGTGGGCAGAGGCCGACTGCACTCTGCCCAGATGCCAGCTCTTCCGCTGGGGATGCCTGTGGGAAGTCAGTCTCTGGACAAGAGGATAGGGGAGGGCAGACTGCGCTCTGCCCTGATGCCAGCTCTTCTGCTGGGGTGAGGGGGGTACAAGCCAGTCCTGTAAAAAGGGGGTCGGTGGAGCAGAGGCTAGCGGCTCTCTGCCCTGATGCCAGCTCTTCCGCTGGGAAGGGATCAGTGGGTATTGCAGGCTTATCCCCTGCCCCCAGAACTCGGTTGGGAAGTAGCGGGGAAGGGGAGGGCTCACTTACCTCCTCCTCCTGGTATCCCTGCGGAGATGGATGGAGATCTGGTTGTTGGAGGAGGAGACCGACTGTCTCCTCTTTGGCTAAACAGCCCTGTTGCTGGGGGACAGGACCGACTGTCCCTACCCCCTGTGCTGTAAGTGCAGAGACCAAGGTCCCATCTGCACAGTTGTGGGGCTTACTGTCTCCCCCTGGTAAGTTAAGCTGCCGCTGGGGAATGGAGACTAGGCTCCCAGTTCCCAACAAATTCTTCTGTTGCTGTGGGATGGAGACTGGGCTCCCAATTCCCAACAACTCAATCTGCTGCTGGGGGACAGGACCGACTGTCTCTGCCCCCTGTAACTCAGCCTGCCGCTGGGGAATGGAGACTGGGCTTCCAATTCACTATAAATTACGGATCCGCCGCTGGGGAGAGGTGGTAGCAAGCTCCTCTCCCATACATACTTCCATACTCTGTGGAGGGAGACCGACTGTCTCTGCTCCCAATACAGTGTCCTGCTGCTGGGGAAAGGAGACTGGGCTCTCTATTCCCTGCTGGACACTCTGCCGCTGGGGAATGGAGACTGGGCTCCCAATTCCCGCCACATCACTCGGCCGCTGGGGAATGGAGACTGGGCTCCCAATTCCCAAAAAATTATGCTGCTGCTGGGGGGCAGGAACAACTACCTCTGCCCCCTGTAACTCAGTCTGCTGCTGGGGAGGGAGAACGCTGCTCTCCTCTCCCTGCATTTCACACTGCCACTGGGGAATGGAGACTGGGCTCCCAATTCCCTGCAGGACCGGTGGAGAGACCTCGGTCCCATCTCTACCGGCCACCTGGGGTCCTTCCCAGTAACGCTCTACAATATCTGCCCAGCTGAATGGGTCTGAGTCTGTCACCTTACTGTCCTGCTGAGCCTTCCCAATGGAGTGGAAGAGATCTCGGTAGTCCTGCTCCAGTTCCCACTCCAGGGTTGCTAGGTGAGCCAGGTCTTGCTCTACCTTTATGGGGGTCATCCCACTCATGGCTAGCCTCCCTCTCATAGAAAATGTCCTGAAGTCTGGACTGTGCAGGGCTCCCAAAGCCAGGCTGTGCAAAGGACTCCCATAACAAGCCAGGACCATCAAACTCCTCTCCCTCTGGCTTGTCATGCTTAGCTGTCCAGGGTATATACTGTGTCATATAGCACCAGAGCGCCTGGTAGGCATCCTCCAGCCATAGCTTCTGCCATACCCGGCGCTCTAGTTCCTTCACCCATTCCTCCAGGGGCTGCTCTCCCAGGAAGGGCATCCGCAGGGCCACTTGCTTCTGCAACCGCTGCTCTTCACTGGGGAGACTCTCACCCCGCTGGTATTGTACATTATCCAGGGCCTGGTACCAGATGCCTTTCCTTAATGCATCCCGGCCATCCAGGTCCTCATCCTCGTATAACACTGCTGGTTCCATCCTGTTGCTTTTAGGGTCGCTGTACTGGGAAATGCGTTGCCCTTAAATTGTAGAATTCACAGAAATGGTGTCTCCTGTAGCTGTCCTTCTGGCTGTAGGAACGATCCCGCCGCTTGCCACCAATTGTAACGGACTGTTTCAGCAGACAAGGGGTTAAAATCCGTTTAGGCGATATGCCCCTTTCCGAGAGACAGGCACAGCTACTGCAGAACACCAACCTCCCGAACTGGATACAAAATAGCACTCCAAACTGGAACCTCGCGAATAGCTGCTAGCAGACGAACAGGAAAAGCATACAATCAGCTTACACTCCTGGCAATCAGTCTCTAACAGCATACAGGGAATCCCCCCAATAATGAGACAAGGCTCCGTGTTGAGGGTCAAGCAGTGGTCTGACTGTACTTCAAGTACAGCCTCTTTTATTCATAAAAAACACAAACAGTACTGCCCACAGGGTTTTGAAATCCAACCAATCAATATCTTACAACACACACAATGCAAGTACAGCAACCAATCGTTAACACCCCCCAGAGGACCAGAAGGGAGACTGCGACACAGAACAGATACAACACATCCCCACAATGCATCATGGTTTCCTCCTCTCTGTCCTGGAGACAACCGAAGAGCAATCCAATTATCTCTCAGGACAAAGGGAAATCGCCAATACACATGTGGAGACAACAGGACAGACATCACCATTTAAACACACAATGGGACAATGGCACAATGGGACAATAGAGACACACCCAGCATTTTCCTCCCCTCTGTCTATCCACCCAACTGTCTCCCAAGCTGACAAGTTACACAAACATATATACGCTTGGTTCTTTAAAGTGGTATACCCATATGCCCTAACATCATACGTACAGGAATTACCGTATATAGTGGCTGGGTTTGCCACAGGGCCATAATCCCGAGGCAAGAGGCTTTTAAACAGGCCTCTCCAAAACCCAGTGGTGAGGTTGGTTTCGCCACAGGGGGGTTACAGCTGGTAAATATGGAGAAGTAGGGGGGCCGCTGGTAAACCTGGAGGGGTGGGGGGGACAGCTGGTAAATATGGAGGAGTAGGGGGGACAGCTGGTAAACATGGAGGGGTGGGGGGGACCGCTGGTAAACATGGAGGGGTGGGGGGGACAGCTGGTAAACCTGGAGGGGTGGTCGGGACAGCTGGTAAACCTGGAGGGGTGGGGGGACAGTTGGTAAACATGGAGGGGTGGGGGTAACTGCTGATAAACCTGGAGGGGTGGGGGGGCCGCTGGTAAATATGGAGGAGTGGGGGACGGCTGGTAAACCTGGAGGGGTGGGGGGGACCGCTGGTAAACATGGAGGGGTGGGGGGGACCGCTGGTAAACATGGAGGGGTGGGGGGGGACAGCTGGTAAACCTGGAGGGGTGGGGGGGGACAGCTGGTAAACCTGGAGGGGTGGGGGGGGACAGCTGGTAAACATGGAGAGGGGTGGGGGGGACAGTTGGTAAACATGGAGGGGTGGGGGTAACCGCTGATAAACCTGGAGGGGTCGGGGGGGGGGGGGGCGCTGGTAAATATGGAGGAGTGGGGGGACCGCTGGTAAACCTGGAGGGGTGGGCGGGGTTACAGCTGGTAAATATGGAGGAGTAGGGGGGACAGCTGGTAAACATGGAGGGGTGGGGGGGACCGCTGGTAAACATGGAGGGGTGGGGGGGGCAGCTGGTAAACCTGGAGGGGTGGTCGGGACAGCTGGTAAACCTGGAGGGGTGGGGGGACAGTTGGTAAACATGGAGGGGTGTGGGTAACTGCTGATAAACCTGGAGGGGTGGGGGGGCCGCTGGTAAATATGGAGGAGTGGGGGGACTGCTGGTAAACCTGGAGGGGTGGGGGGGACCGCTGGTAAACATGGAGGGGTGGGGGGGACCGCTGGTAAACATGGAGGGGTGGGGGGGACAGCTGGTAAACCTGGAGGGGTGGGGGGGACAGCTGGTAAACCTGGAGGGGTGGGGGGGACAGCTGGTAAACATGGAGAGGGGTGGGGGGGACAGTTGGTAAACATGGAGGGGTGGGGGTAACCGCTGATAAACCTGGAGGGGTCGGGGGGGGGGACGCTGGTAAATATGGAGGAGTGGGGGGACCGCTGGTAAACCTGGAGGGGTGGGCGGGGTTACAGCTGGTAAATATGGAGGAGTGGGGGGGACCGCTGTTAAACCTGGAGGGGTGGGGGGGGACAGCTGTAAACATGGAGGGGTGGGGGGACAGTTGGTAAACATGGAGGGGTGGGGGGGTATCGCTGGTAAACCTGGAGGGGTGGGGGGGACCTCTGGTAAACATGGAGGGGTGGGGGGACCGCTGGTAAACCTGGAGGGGTGAGGGGGGACAGCTGGTAAACATGGAGGGGTGGGGGGACCGCTGGTAAACCTGGAGGGGTGGGGGGGGACATCTGGTAAACATGGAGGGGTGGGGGGGACATCTGGTAAACATGAAGGGGTGGGGGAGACAGCTGGTAAACGTGGGGGGGGGGACAGCTGGTAAACTTGGAGGGGTGGGGGGGACAGCTGGTAAACCTGGATGGGTGGGGGGGGGACAGCTGGTAAACATGGAGGGGTGGGGGGGCAGCTAGTAAACATGGAGGGGTGGGGGGGACCGCTGGTAATCCTGGAGGGGTGAGGGGGGACAACTGGTAAACATGGAGGGGTGAGGGGGGACAACTGGTAAACCTGGAGGGGTGGGGGGGACACAGCTGGTAAACGTGTGGGGGGGGGGACAGCTGGTAAACTTGGAGGGGTGGGGGGGACAGCTGGTAAACCTGGAGGGGTGGTCGGGACAGCTGATAAACCTGGAGGGTGGGGGGACAGTTGGTAAACATGGAGGGGTGGGGGTAACTGCTGATAAACCTGGAGGGGTGGGGGGGCCGCTGGTAAATATGGAGGAGTGGGGGGACCGCTGGTAAACCTGGAGGGGTGGGGGGGGACCGCTGGTAAACATGGAGGGGTGGGGGGGACAGCTGGTCAACCTGGTGGGGGGGGGGGGCAGCTGGTAAACCTGGAGAGGGGTGGGGGGGGGACAGTTGGTAAACATGGAGGGGTGGGGGTAACCGCTGATAAACCTGGAGGGGTCGGGGGGCGCTGGTAAATATGGAGGAGTGGGGGGACCGCTGGTAAACCTGGAGGGGTGGGGGGTTACAGCTGGTAAATATGGAGGAGTGGGGGGGACCGCTGGTGAACCTGGAGGGGTGGGGGGGACAGCTGTAAACATGGAGGGGTGGGGGGACAGTTGGTAAACATGGAGGGCTGGGGGGGGGATCGCTGGTAAACCTGGAGGGGTGGGGGGGGACCTCTGGTAAACATGGAGGGGTGGGGGGACCACTAGTAAACCTGGAGGGGTTAGGGGGACCGCTGGTAAACCTGGAGGGGTGGGGGGGGGGACAGCTGGTAAACATGGAGGGGTGGGGGGGACATCTGGTAAACATGGAGGGGTGGGGGGGGACAGCTGGTAAACATGGAGGGGTGGGGGAGACAGCTGGTAAACGTGGGGGGGGGGGGACAGCTGGTAAACCTGGATGGGTGGGGGGACAGCTGGTAAACATGGAGGGGTGGGGGGCAGCTAGTAAACATGGAGGGGTAGGGGGACAGCTGGTAAACATGGCGGGTGGGGGGGGGACCATTGATTTCGGTCGGGTCCCTCTGATTATCTAAAAAGACAAAAATTGGACATCTATTTTTGACGACCACTGTTAAAAAAAACAGCCATGTGAATAGCCTCATAGATGGCAATGGTTCTGAAAACTGCGTAATGTGAACACATTCTTACTTTGAAACAGGTTTTGGTGGCAGACGCCCCGTTTACTGAGCCTGTGCTCTCGCCGTCTGATGAATTGGAGGGAGCTCAGTCTCTGCACTTTCTATGTCATGCGCTGCAGTAAATAGGATAAAAATCCAAAATGTTCCCACAAAGTCAGCGAGGCCTGATAAATCCCCCTGTAGATCTCTGCTTGCTGTCAGTAATGGTTTACATTCAGAGCCTGAATACCTGGACAGACCTATTACTTCTCGCACGGCGCAGCTCTCGGATTTAGTGTACTGCACAGATAATCCCAGGAACGTGATCCCTACAAGTGGGATTCACACACAAATAATAAACCATGCGTCTATCATCTCCAAAGAAGAGCCCTGGCCAGACCGCCGCCGCCGACCGGAGGACGCCGCATTTCTACTGCTCACTGCCAGCCAATAGGACGCAGCCTGTAAGGTCACATGATGCTGTATAGGAAAGCAGGTGCTAAACATGCTGATCAAGACTGACCTCCACCAGAAAAGAAGGTTCAGTTCAAATGACGCACCACAGACATCAGGGCCGCAGGGAGATAAGCGTCTATCAGACACCTTGGCAACCCCTCATCTCAGGCTCTACCATTAGACATCAGATCGGGGGGTGATGAGCGCTCGGCGCTGTGCAGGAAACGTTCTACAATTTCTTCTTTGGACTAATTAAATGCCATTCTGTAATGAAAGATCCAGAGAGCGCGCTCGATAATTACTGGAGAGGAACATTCATTTTTATGCAAAGCCATCGGAAAAAATAATCGTCCATGAAAATAACAGAAAGCAGGAGGAGTCGGAGGTCTGCGGGGATCTTGTATTACTCAGCCCGATATGGCAGATGATTGTCGGGAAGGAAGTGTTCCCTCCCAGCAATCACCTGCTCGATAGCTGAGGAGACCACGAATATTACATGCAACGATCTCCTCTACAGGATGGGTAAGAGCCATCGTTACACCATCACTCGTCCCCATGCTGTATAGTGGCTTCCAGCGGCAGATCGTTATTAGACACCGCGATCTGCCACCTGGAAATTAATATTTTTTGATATGGCAAAAGATCTGGATCACCTGTTGATCGAGCATTTGCTCATCATGCAATCGGCAGCAGTATTACACCACCAGATGATCAACTAAGTGTAATACAGGCTCTACTGCGGAATTACAACCCTCTGTAGAAGTGCAGCACACTAACAAGCAGAGAGACCCACCCGCACGTCCTGAAGGCATGGAGGGGGGCAAGAACCAAGGGCAGGATAGTGGACAGAGGTGCACGAAGAGAGAAGAGGAACACCCAAGAAGACTGCAGACTGGAGTGACCACCACTGATGATCCTGATCAGTATAGGGATGTGTCTGATCAGAGATCACAGGTAGGATAGTGGACAGAGGTAAGAGAAGGAAGAGGCAGCATAGGAGAGGTCCTGGAAACTGGAGTGACCACCACTGATGAAGAGGAGGATTAATATAGAGATGTGTCTGATCAGAGATCACAAGTAGGATGGTGGACAGAGATAAGACAAGAAAGAGGCAGTACAGGAGAGGTCCTGGAGACTGGAGTGACCACCACTAATGAAGAGGATGATCCGTATAGGGATGTGTCGGATCAGAGATCACAGCTAGTATGGTGGACAGAGAGAATGAGGAGTCAGCACAGGAGAGGTCCTGGAGACTGGAGTGACCACCACTGATGAAGAGGAGGATTAATATAGAGATGTGTCTGATCAGAGGTCACAGGTAGGATGGTGGACAGAGATAAGAGAAGGAAGAGGTAGCACAGGAGAGAGCCCCACCTGCACATCCTGGAGGCATGGAGGGCGGGGGGGGGGGGGGGGGGGGACAAAAACCAAGGGCAGGATAGTGGACAGAGGTGAAGAGAGAAGAGGAACACCCAAAAAGACTGTAGACTGGAGTGACCACCACTGATGAAGAGGACGATCAGTATAGGGATGTGTCTGATCAGAGATCACAGGTAGGATGGTGGACAGAGATAAGAGAAGGAAGAGGCAGCACAGGAGAGGTCCTGGAGACTGGAGTGACCACCACTGATGAAGAGGAGGATAAATATAGAGATGTGACTGATCAGAGATCACAGGTAGGATGGTGGACAGAGAGAATGAAGAGGCAGCACAGAAGTCTTGGAGACTGGAGTGACCACCACTGATGAAGAGGACAATCAGTATAGGGATGTGTCTGATCAGAGATCCCAGGTAGGATAGTGGACAGAGAGAATGAAGAGGCAGCACAGAAGTCCAGGAGACAGGAGTGACCGCCACTGATGAAGAGGACGATCAGTATAGGGATGTGTCTGATCAGAGATCACAGGTAGGATGGTGGACAGAGAGAATGAAGAGGCAGCACAGAAGTCTTGGAGACTGGAGTGACCGCCACTGATGAAGAGGAGAATAAATATAGAGATGTGACTGATCAGAGATCCCAGGTAGGATAGTGGACAGAGAGAATGAAGAGGCAGCACAGAAGTCCAGGAGACTGGAGTGACCGCCACTGATGAAGAGGAGGATAAATATAGAGATGTGACTGATCAGAGATCCCAGGTAGGATAGTGGACAGAGAGAATGAAGAGGCAGCACAGAAGTCCAGGAGACTGGAGTGACCGCCACTGATGAAGAGGAGGATAAATATAGAGATGTGTCTGATCAGAGATCACAGGTAGGATGGTGGACAGAGAGAATGAAGAGGCAGCACAGAAGTCTTTCCAGCAACCCCACAAGGTTTAGGACGTGATTTTCAGGGTCAAGAAATCCCATGATTGATGTAGAATAATCCAGCCTGTGATCTGCAGGATAGGCCGTGCAGAGTAGGAGCAGCAGTAACAGGGAAGAGGACAAGCGCTGCTGCGTTTTATTGGAGTTCTCCATTATCCGGATTAAGACCTTGGCGTCCTGTCCATCAACTTTACGAGTTGTCGCTGTCTGAGGTTTGGGATGGGATGTTTACAGTGAAAAGCCGAGGGCTGCCTGTAAAACCGATATGAAAGGAACATAAAGATCAAAGTGTGAGTGCTGATATCACCTTCTATGGCGTCAGACTGGAATACCGCAAAACCTCATGGAATAAAGAGCGGCAATCCACCGATACGAGGCCGACAGCAGCACTGTACAGAGATGTCATTGTGTCGTGTACTGGTGGAGGGGGATTTGTTTCCAGCCTGTAACACAAACAACGCCGGCTGTATCGATCCATCTGTGGTGACTGTCACTCGCTCCCTATTCAGCACTGCTGCACCGCACGTAAATGCAGAGATTTCTGATCTACTGCACCGAGGCACGAGTCATGCTGTGCCTAGCCCCCCAGTTAGGGTCTTAGGTGGTGAGAGCAGGACACACTGGTCAGTCGGGATGGATTTTCCTTGCGCTCTCTGCAGTAAATACAATCTTATTATTATTATTAGTGTTGTTTCTTGCCGGATCAATATCAGGATGGAGTATAATTGATGGAAGAAAAAGCCTCAAGGAATTCTCCAGAAAATATCACCAGAAAAGTATGGGAAAAGAACCGCGAGTGACCTCCATAAATAGAGAAGATTACTCGCAATTTACGGTGGCTGATTTATTACCATACTCCTCCAGGCCAAAGAGGCTATTAACAGAATATGTGTTCACAGAGGAGGAGGTGCAGGAGGAGGATGAGGTGGTACAGGAGAGGGATGAGGATATGCAGGAGAAGGATGAGGTGGTGGAGGAGGATGAGGTGCTACAGGAGGAGAAGATGCAGGGGGAAGATGAGGTGGTACAAGAGGAGGAGGAGGTGCTACAGGAGGAGGAGATGCAGGGGGAAGATGAGGTGGTACAGGAGGAGGAGGAGGTGGTGCAGGAGGAGGATGAGGTGGTACAGGACGAGGATGAGGTGGTACAGGAGGAGGATGAGGTGGTGCAGGAGGAGGATGAGGTGATGCAGGAGAAGGATGAGGTGCTACAGGAGGAGGAGATGCAGGGGGAAGATGAGGTGGTACAGGAGGAGGAAGAGGTGGTGCAGGAGGAGGATGAGGTGGTACAGGAGGAGGATGAGGTGGTACAGGAGTTGGAGAAGGTAGTGCAGGAGGAGGATGAGGTGGTACAAGAGGAGGAGGTGGTACAGGAGGAGGATGAGGTGGTTAAGGAGGAGGGTGAGGTGGTAAAGTTGGAGGAGGTAGTGCAGGAGGAGGTGGTACAGGAGGAGGAGGAGGTGGTGCAGGAGGAGGATGAGGAGATACATGAGGAGGAGGTGGATGAGGTAGTGCTGGAGGAGGATGAGGTGGTAAAGGAAGAGGAGGTAGTGCAGGAGGAGGTGGTACAGGAGGAGGATGAGGTGGTGCAGGAGGAGGATGAGGAGATACATGAGGAGGAGGAGGTGGTACAGGAGGTGGAGGTGGTACAGGAGGAGGATGAGGTGGTACAAGAGGAGGAGGTGGTACAGGAGGAGGAGGTGGTACAGGAGGAGGATGAGGTGGTAAAGGAGGAGGAGGTAGTGCAGGAGGATGAGGAGGTGGTGCAGGAGGAGGAGGAGATACATGAGGAGGATGAGGTGGTGCAGGAGGAGGAGTAGAAGGTGGTACAAGAGGAGGATGAGGTGGTAAAGGAGGAGGATGAGGTAGTGCAGGAGGAGAATGAGGTGGTACAAGAGGAGGAGGAGGTGGTACAGGAGGAGTATGAGGTGGTGCAGGAGGAGGATGAGGAGATACATGAGGAGGATGAGGTGGTGCAGGAGGAGGAGGTGGTACAGGAGGTGGATGAGGTAGTGCAGGAGCAGGATGAGGTGGTACAGGAGAAGGAGGAGGTGGTACAGAAGGAGGATGAGGTGGTCGAGGAGGAGGAGCAAGAGGAGAATGAGGGGCAGAAGAAGGAAGAGGGGCAGGAGAAGGAGAGGATGATTCCCTATCACTGAGAATGCCGCCTATCCATCACTAGAGTTCAGCGGTGACATCACTGAGAATGCAGCCTATCCATCACTAGAGATCAGCGGTGACATTACTGAGAATGAAGCCTATCCATCACTAGAGATCAGCGGTGACATCACTGAGAATGCCACCTATCCATCACTAGAGATCAGCGGTGACATCACTGAGAATGAAGCCTATCCATCACTAGAGATCAGCGGTGACATCACTGAGAATGCTGCCTATCCATTCACTAGAGATCAGCGGTGACATCACTGAGATTGCCGCCTATCCATCACTAGAGATCAGCGGTGACATCACTGAGAATGCCACCTATCCATCACTAGAGATCAGCGGTGACATCACTGAGAATGCTGCCTATCACTAGATATCAGCGGTGACATCACTGAGAATGCTGCCTATCCATTGCTAGAAGTGACTAACAGTAGGACAATGTCCCAGGACTCCAGATTCTGCTGAATTGTCCTGAAGGTCTTTTGCAGCGGGGTTGTGATTTGCCTTTCTAGCAGCCTTTTGTCTCTCCTTGGTCTTCTGGACCTTCTCTTCACCTCTGCTGTAAAGCTTTGCTGTCTTCTTCTAGCTTTCTCCTGCTTTGTGGGCCACAGCCATGTTCAGAGTGCCAGGCAGATACTTAGAAGAAGCCATTCTTGGGGACAAGGTTAGAGGGGTCGGGGGATTTATAAAGCTTTGTGGCCTTAACCTCTATGGCTAACCTCTAGGCTATGTGAGGTCTGAGACCTCGGTCAGTTATCTGAGCGCTCACATCTCCTGGGGTTCACTTACTTTTGCAAGGTACGTCTTTTGGTTTTTAACTCTAAGGGCTCGTTCACACAAACGTTTTTTACGTTCTATATATGGGGCATTTATGGGCCGTATACAGAACCATTCATTTCAGTGGTTCCGCAAAAAAAAACAGCATGTACTCCGTATGCATTCCGTTTCCGTTTTTCCGTTCCGTTGAAAGATAGAACATATCCTATTATTGCCCTCAAATCACGTTCCGTGGTTCCATTCAAGTCAATGGGTCTGCAAAAAAAAACTGAACACATACGGAATGTACGCATGTCTTCCGTATCCGTTCCGTTTTTTGCGGAAAAACGGCCCGCAAAACACTGAAAAAGACATACAGTCGTGTGAACGAGCCCTAAAGTTGTACAAAACCAAATTAATCCACTGCTCTTATTGAAAATGTAGAAGAGTGCGTTGCACCAGGGGTGCAGAAACTTTTGCATGCCATTGTATGTATTATTGCAGGCAGTGCAATCTGAGCAGCACCCATATCTGCCCTGGTAGTTTGTTACAGTGTATCAGTGCAATCTGAGCAGCACCCATATCTGCCCTGGTAGTTTGTTACAGTGTATCAGTGCAGACTGTATCTCATGAGAGGATTCACTAGGCAGTATATGACTAAGGAAACCCTCAGCTGTAAGTATAGTCTCTAGATATAAACAAGAACATTCCTACAAACTGACCGCAAGCAGAGATCTTGAAAATGTTGGGGAATCGCAATCTATTAGAACCATTGCTTATAGCATGCATCTGCAGAAAATCCTCCAGGATAATAATGTAAGAGCAGGTAGACGCCTGAGGAAGGCAGCAGTCTGCAGACTGCTGCCTTCCTCATCGGGGTGTGAGATATTACGCTCTGGATTACCTTATATATACAGCGATGTATACATTGGGGTGGGGGATATTACGTACTGGACTACCTTGTATATATACCATGCAGTATACATCAGGGTGTGGTATATTACGCTCTGGATTACCTCGTATACACAGCGCTGTATACATCGGGGTGGTGGATATTACGCTCTGGATTACCTCGTATACACAGCGCAGTATACATCAGGGTGTGGTATATTACACTCTGGATTACCTCGTATACACAGCGCAGTATACATCAGGGTGTGGTATATTACGCTCTGGATTACCTCGTATAAACAGCGCAGTATACATCAGGGTGTGGTATATTACGCTCTGGATTACCTCGTATACACAGCGCTGTATACATCGGGGTGGTGGATATTACGCTCTGGATTACCTCGTATACACAGCGCAGTATACATCAGGGTGTGGTATATTACGCTCTGGATTACCTCGTATACACAGCGCAGTATACATCAGGGTGTGGTATATTACACTCTGGATTACCTCGTATATATACCATGCAGTATACATCGGGGTGGGGGATATTACGCTCTGGATTACCTCGTATATACTGCGCTGTATACATCAGGGTGTGGTATATTACGCTCTGGATTACCTCGTATACACAGCGCAGTATACATCAGGGTGTGGTATATTACACTCTGGATTACCTCGTATACACAGCGCAGTATACATCGGGGTGGTGGATATTACGCTCTGGGTTACCTCGTATACACAGCGCAGTATACATCGGGGTGGTGGATATTACGCTCTGGATTACCTCGTATACACAGCGCAGTATACATCGGGGTGTGGTATATTACACTCTGGATTACCTCGTATACACAGCGCAGTATACATCGGGGTGGTGGATATTACGCTCTGGGTTACCTCGTATACACAGCGCAGTATACATCGGGGTGGTGGATATTACGCTCTGGATTACCTCGTATATACTGCGCTGTATACATCGGGGTGTGGTATATTACACTCTGGATTACCTCGTATACACAGCGCAGTATACATCGGGGTGGTGGATATTACGCTCTGGGTTACCTCGTATAAACAGCGCAGTATACATCGGGGTGGTGGATATTACGCTCTGGGTTACCTCGTATACACAGCGCAGTATACATCGGGGTGCGGGATATTACACTCTGGATTACCTCATATAAACAGCGCAGTATACATCGGGGTGGTGGATATTACGCTCTGGATTACCTCGTATACACAGCGCAGTATACATCGGGGTGCGGGATATTACGCTCTGGGTTACCTTGTATATACTGCGCTGTATACATCGGGGTGCGGGATATTACACTCTGGATTACCTCGTATACACAGCGCAGTATACATCAGGGTGTGGTATATTACCCTCTGGATTACCTCGTATATACTGCGATGTATACATCAGGGTGTGGTATATTACGCTCTGGGTTACCTCGTATACACAGCGCAGTATACATCGGGGTGGTGGATATTACGCTCTGGATTACCTCGTATATACTGTGCTGTATACATCGGGGTGGTGGATATTACACTCTGGATTACCTCGTATATACTGCGCTGTATACATCGGGGTGGTGGATATTACGCTCTGGATTACCTCGTATATACTGTGCTGTATACATCGGGGTGGTGGATATTACACCAAGGGTTACCTCTTATATACTGCGATGTATACATCGGGGTGGTGGATATTACGCTCTGGGTTACCTTGTGTGGCGAAACCAACCTCGCCACTGGGTTTTGGAGAGGGCTGTTTAAAAGCCTCTTGCCTCAGGATTATGGCCCATAGTAACTGTAAAGGAGAAGACAGACCGGCCGCACAGCTTAAATCTGTCTTTGGAATTGTGTTTTATGTTATTATGCGTTCGGTTACATTGTATGTTATGTGAGGCACCCAGATAGCTAATATTATTGTATTCGTGTATTCTGAGTGCCATTCACCTAATGATATGCACTCAGACTTGAGCTATCTGGGGATATGTTAAATGTCTGTGTTTGCTGTGGGGGTGTGCCATTGTGTGTTTGGGTGGTGATGTCTGTCCTGTTGTCTCCACATGTGTATTGGTGATCTCCCCTTTGTCCTGAGAGATAATTGGATTGTCTTTGGTCGTCTCCGGGACAGAGGGGAGGAAACCATGATGCATTGTGGGGATATGTTGTATCTGTCCTGTATTTGCAACAACTAATAAAAACCAGGCTGGGTGTGCCAGCACTTCAGATCACTGCTTGACCCTCAACACGGAGCCTTGTCTCGTTATTGGGGGGATTCCCTGTATGCTGTTGGAGACTGATTGCCAGGAGTGTAAGCCGACTGAATGCTTTTCCTGTTTGTCTGACTGGCAGCTACTTGCGAGGTTCCAGTTTGGAGTGCTATTTTGTATCCAGTTCGGGAGGTTGGTGTCCTGCAGTAGCTGTGCCTACATCTCAGAAAGGGGCATATCGCCTGAACGGATTTTAACCCCTTGTCTGCTGAAACGGTGCCGTTACATTGGTGGCAAGCAGCGGGATCGTTCCTACAGCCAGAAGGACAGCTACAGGAGACACCATTTCTGTGGATTCTACAACTTAAGGGCAACGCATGTCCCAGTACAGCGACCCTAAAAGCACCAGGATGGAACCAGCAGTGTTATACGAGGAGGAGGACCTGGATGGCCGGGATGCATTAAGGAAAGGCATCTGGTACCAGGCCCTGGATAATGTACAATACCAGCGAGGTGAGAGTCTCCCCAGTGAAGAGCAGCGGTTGCAGAAGCAAGTGGCCCTGCGGATGTCCTTCCTGGGAGAGCAGCCCCTGGAGGAATGGGTGAAGGAACTAGAGCACCGGGTGTGGCAGGAGCTATGGCTGGAGGATGCCTACCAGGCGCTTTGGTGGTATGTGGCACAGTTTATACCCTGGACAGCTGAGCATGACAAGCCAGAGGGAGAGGAGTTTGATGGTCCTGGCTTGTTATGGGAGTCCTTTGCAGAGCCTGACTTCGGGAGCCCTGCACAGTCCAGACTTCAGAACATTTTCTATGAGAGGGAGGCTAGGCATGAGTGGGATGACCCCCATGAGGTAGAGCAAGACCTGGCTCACCTAGCAACCCTGGAGTGGGAACTGGAGCAGGACTACCGAGATCTCTTCCACTCCACTGGGAAGGCTCAGCAGGACAGCAAGAAGTTAGACCCAGGTCCAGAGCCCTTCAGATGGGAGGATATTGTGGATGTTTACTGGGAAGAACCCCAGGTGGCCGGTGGAGATGGGACCGAGGTCTCTCCACCGGTCCTGCAGGGAATTGGGAGCCTAGTCTCCATTCCCCAGCGGCAGGCTGAGTTACAGGGGGCAGAGGTAGTTGTTCCTGCCCCCCAGCAGCAGCATGATTTTTTGGGAATTGGGAGCCGAGTCTCCATTCCCCAGCGGCAGGCGGAGTTACAGGGGGCAGAGACAGTCGGTCCTGTCCCCCAGCGGCAGAGTGTCCTACAGGGAATAGAGAGCCCAGTCTCCTTTCCCCAGCAGCAGGACACTGTATTGGGAGCGGAGGCGGTCGGTCGCACTCCCCAGCGGCTGGAAGTATGTATGGGAGAGGAGCTCGTTACCCCCTCTCCCCAGCGGCAGCTTAACGCACCAGGGGGAGACAGTAAGCCCCACAACAGTGCAGATGGGACCGTGGTCTCTGCACTTACAGCACAGGGGGTAGGGACAGTCGGTTCTGCCCCCCAGCAACAGGGCTGTTTAGCCAAAGGGGAGACAGTCGGTCTCCCCCTCCAACAACCAGGCTCCAACCAGGCTTCTTCCGTGGTAGCGCTGGCACCAGGGCAGAGTACCGCTGATCCCTGCCCACAAAGCAACCTCCACTCCAAGCCAGGGAGCAACACAGAGACCGGGAGTACCAGCTTCCAACATCACCTTGGTGGACTTACTGGACAGAGACAGGCTACGAAATTCAGCAGGTCCAGTATTGGGTTGTGGGTGGGCTGCCAGACTAACTCAGGTACCGACCGGCGTGAGGTCAGGTATCTGGTTAGTCTTCCCTGGGGGGGGGAGATGTGTGGCGAAACCAACCTCGCCACTGGGTTTTGGAGGGGGCTGTTTAAAAGCCTCTTGCCTCAGGATTATGGCCCATAGTAACTGTAAAGGAGAAGACAGACCGGCCGCACAGCTTAAATCTGTCTGTAGAATTGTATTTTATGTTATTATGCGTTCGGTTACATTGTATGTTATGTGAGGCACCCAGATAGCTAATATTATTGTATTCGTGTGGTCTGAGTGCCAGTCACCTAATGATATGCACTCAGACTTGAGCTATCTGGGGATATGTTACATGTCTGTGTTTGCTGTGGGGGTGTGCCATTGTGTGTTTGGGTGGTGATTCCTGTCCTGTTGTCTCCACATGTGTATTGGTGATCTCCCCTTTGTCCTGAGAGATAATTGGATTGTCTTTGGTCGTCTCCGGGACAGAGGGGAGGAAACCATGATGCATTGTGGGGATATGTTGTATCTGTCCTGTATCTGCAACAAACTGTAATAAAAACCAGGCTGGGTGTGCCAGCACTTCAGTCTACTGCTGACCCTGAACACGGAGCCTTGTCTCGTTATTGGGGGGATTCCCTGTATGCTGTTGGAGACTGATTGCCAGGAGTGTAAGCTGACGGATACGCTTTTCCTGTTCGTCTGACTGACAGCTACTTGTGAGGTTCCAGTTTGGAGTGCTATTTTGTATCCAGTTCGGGAGGTTGGTGTTCTGCAGTAGCTGTGCCTGTCTCTCGGAAAGGGGCATATCGCCTGAACGGATTTTAACCCCTTGTCTGCTGAAACGGTGCCGTTACACCTTGTATATACTGCGCTGTATACATCGGGGTGGTGGATATTACACCAAGGGTTACCTCTTATATACTGCGATGTATACATCGGGGTGGTGGATATTACGCTCTGGGTTACCTCGTATATACTGCGATGTATACATCAGGGTGTGGTATATAACGCTCTGGATTACCTCATATACACAGCGCAGTATACATCGGGGTGGTGGATATTACGCTCTGGGTTACCTCCTATATACTGCGCTGTATACATCGGGGTGGGGGATATTACGCTGTGTATTACCTCATATATACAGCGCAGTATACATCAGAGTGCGGGATATTACACTTTGGATTACCTCGTATATACTGTGCTGTATACATCGGGGTGGTGGATATTACACTCTGGATTACCTCGTATATACTGTGCTGTATACATCGGGGTGGTGGGTATTACGCTCTGGATTACCTTGTATACACAGCGCAGTATACATCGGGGTGGTGGATATTACGCTCTGGATTACCTTGTATATACTGCGCTGTATACATCGGGGTGCGGGATATTACACTCTGGATTACCTTGTATACACAGCGCAGTATACATCGGGGTGGTGGATATTACGCTCTGGATTACCTCGTATATACTGCGCTGTATACATCGGGGTGGGGGATATTACGCTGTGGATTACCTCGTATACACAGCGCAGTATACATTGGGGTGCAGGATATTACGCTCTGGATTACCTCGTATATACTGCGCTGTATACATCGGGGTGGGGGATATTATGCTGTGGGATACCTCATATATACATCGCTGTTTACATCGGGGTGCTGGATATCACGCTCTGGATTACCTCACATATACCGCACTGTATACACCGGGGTGCGGGATATTACGCTCTGGATTACCTCGTATATACTGTACATCGGGGTGGGGGATATTACGCTGTGGGATACCTCATATATACAGCGCTGTTTACATCGGGGTGCTGGATATTATGCTCTGGATTACCTCACATATACCGCACTGTATACACCGGGGTGCGGGATATTACGCTCTGGATTACCTCGTATATACTGTGCTGTATACATCGGGGTGCGGGATATTACGCTCTGGATTACCTTGTATATACTGCGCTGTATTCATTCATATTACGCTCTGGATTACCTCGTATATACCGCGCTGTATACATTGAGGTGCGGGATATTACCCTCTGGATTACCTCGTATATACCGCGCAGTATACATCGGGGTGCGGGATATTACCCTCTGGATTACCTCGTATATACCGCGCAGTATACATCGGGGTGCGGGATATTACCCTCTGGATTACCTCGTATATACTGCGCTGTATACATCGGGGTGCGGGATATTACGCTCTGGATTACCTTGTATATACTGCGCTGTATACATCGGGGTGCGGGATATTACACTCTGGATTACCTTGTATATACTGCGCTGTATTCATTCATATTACGCTCTAGATTACCTCGTATATACCGCGCTGTATACATCGGGGTGCGGGATATTACACTCTGGATTACCTCGTATATACCGCGCAGTATACATCGGGGTGCGGGATATTACCCTCTGGATTACCTCGTATATACTGCGCTGTATACATCGGGGTGCGGGATATTACGCTCTGGATTACCTTGTATATACTGCGCTGTATACATCGGGGTGCGGGATATTACCCTCTGGATTACCTCATATATACCGCGCAGTATACATCGGGGTGCGGGATATTACCCTCTGGATTACCTCGTATATACCGCGCTGTATACATCGGGGTGCGGGATATTACGCTCTGGATTACCTCGTATATACCGCGCAGTATACATCGGGGTGCGGGATATTACCCTCTGGATTACCTCGTATATACCGCGCAGTATGCATCGGGGTGCGGGATATTACCCTCTGGATTACCTCGTATATACCGCGCAGTATACATCGGGGTGCGGGATATTACCCTCTGGATTACCTTGTATATACCGCGCAGTATACATCGGGGTGCGGGATATTACCCTCTGGATTACCTCGTATATACCGCGCAGTATACATCGGGGTGCGGGATATTACCCTCTGGATTACCTTGTATATACCGCGCAGTATACATCGGGGTGCGGGATATTACGCTCTGGATTACCTTGTATATACAGCGCTGTATTCATTCATATTACCCGCTGGATTACCTCGTATATACCGCGCTGTATACATCGGGTGCGGAATACTAAGCTCTGGATTGTGGGGGTGCTTTCCTCGAGGGGCTCTGATCCCCACACACCATTTTCCCGACTCCGGGGCCCCCAGAGACACGTCTCCCTGCTGTTATTTGGGTTGCAGTATAGCGCTATAAGGAGCGCACATGCAGCGCAGCAGTTGTCATCTATTATTCATGTGGCGGCACCTCCTTACACCACGCTGGCCTCCTGCTGCAGTGTGAGGCATCGTCATTGTCATTAACTGCTCCATGAAAACAATTCCAGACACAGTGAATACTGACACACTAGCACAGCAGAGGGAGTGATGGTTCTGTGACCTCCCTGTCAGTGACATACTCCGTGCTGGATTAGTTCAAGACAGGTTGTCACTCACTGACAGCAAGCACAGATCTTTAAAATGCGCAGTGGAAACATGGAGCCGATGAGAAAAGTTGTGACCAGATGTCAGCAGCTGAAGACTCGGACCCGGCAGCTTCTGATGGAAACTCCGTAACCATGGCAACAGACACGGCAACCCCCGGCTTGTTTCCATGGTTGCTGCCATGACAGCACCACTCAGGGATATTCACGCTAAGCATCACGGGGCCCAGTGTGGATGTCGGAGGTCCCAGGGGCCCCACATGCCCCGCAGCTCCTCATCTTTATGACTGTATGGAGATGCCTGCGCAGCGTTACGAGCGTCCACTGCGAAACCGAACCCCCACAACGTCACCGCGCTAAGTGTAACATGGTTTATAGGCAGCCCTGGGGGCCCGGGCTCCATAATTACCTGGTGAAGCTTGTGTCAGGTCCCCCCTCTGCGCCTCATACAGGTGTCCCACTACTGAGCATGTCGCCCCCAGGCCGCACACAGCAGAGGTTTGGGGTCTTTTCTACAAGACGGACGCCGCGAGTTCTGTGGAGTAAAGGTCATTTTCCCATAAAAAAAAAGGAATGCTGGGAACGCGCAGTCACTGGGGAGACGCTGGAATCACAGGGTGGCGCACTAAGGGTTAACGCTACAAATAGAAACAAAATCAGACGAGGCACGGTAAACATGACAAAAACCGCTGATCGCTCACAGGGGCCCCATCTGTACACACATGCCAATTCTAGAGGCTTCACATCCCAGGGGCCCGATGCTAAATATGTAAAAGGGCCCCACTTACCAAGTGCCATTTATGATACTGGGATCCACTGACATAAAAGTGCCTTCGGGCCCCGGTATGCACTATGGCCTGTGGCGAAACCAACCTCGCCACGGTGTTTTGGAGAGGCCTGTTTACCAGCCTCTTGCCCCAGGATTATGGCCCATACTAACTTTTAAACCCCTGAACCTATTAAAGTGAATTTTGGATAAGTTTGTCCCCAAGTTATACTGTTTAAATTGATGTAAGTTATATGTATGGACAATGTAACCTCACAAAGTTGTAACAATTTATAATAAGTGTAACTTGTCAGCTTGGGAGATAGTTGAGCGGATAGACAGAGGGGAGGAATATGCTGGGTGTGTCTCTATTGTCCCATTGTGTGTTTAAATGGTGATTTCTGTCCTGTTGTCTCCACATGTGTATTGGCGATTTCCCTTTGTCCTGAGAGATAATTGGATTGTTCCTCGGTTGTCTCCAGGGCAGAGAGGAGGAAACCATGATGCATTGTGGGGATGTGTTGTGTCTGTCCTGTGTCGCAGTCTCCCTTCTGGTCCCAGGGGGAGGAGATGCGGGGTCCCTCTGCCCTACAGCAACCAGAGTCCTGGGGAGGAGAGGCAACCGGCTTCACCTTCCAACAGCAGCCAGAGATACCAGGAAAAGGCAAACACAAACCCCTCTACACGGGCGCAGATGAGACCACGGGTTCGGTGCCAGTCCTACAGGGATGCTGGACGGTTGGTCCAGATCTCCAGCCATCTCTGCAGGGATACCAGGAGGAGGAGGTAAGCGAGCCCTCCCCTTCCCAGCTACTTCCCAACTGAGTTCTGGGGGCAGTGGATGAGCCTGCAATACCCACTGATCCCTTCCCAGCAGAAGAGCTGGCATCCAGGGAAGAGAGCCGCTAGCCTCTGCTCCACTGACCCCCTTGTTACAGGACTGGCTTGTACCCCCCTCACCCCAGCAGAAGAGCTGGCATCAGGGCAGAGCGCAGTCGGCCTCTGCCCTCCCCTATCCTCTTGTCCATTGGCTGACTTCCCACCGGCTACCCCACCGGAAGAGCTGGCATCTGGACAGAGCGCAGTCGGCCTCTGCCCACCAAGTACCTACAGCTCCAAGCTGGAGAACCACAAGGAAGCAAGGAGTAGCAGATGCCCACTCAACAGCTGGGGACATACAGAACAGGTCCAGCATTGGGTTGTGGTTGGACTGCCAGACTAACTCAGGTACTGACCATAAGGTCAGGTATCTGATTAGTCTTCCCTGGGAAGGGGAGATGTGTGGCGAAACCAACCTCGCCACTGGGTTTTAGAGAGGCCTATATACCAGCCTCTTACCCCAGGATTATGGCTTATACTAACTTTTAAACCCCTGAATCTATTCAAGTGAATTTTGGATAGGTTTGTCCCCAAGTTATACTGGTTAAATTGATGTAAGTTATATGTATGGACAATGTAAACTCACAAAGTTGTAACAATTTATAATAAGTGTAACTTGTCAGCTTGGGAGATAGTTAAGTGGAAAGACAGAGGGGAGGAATATGCTGGGTGTGTTTCTATTGTCCCATTGTGTGTTTAAATGGTGATTTCTGTCCTGTTGTCTCCACATGTGTATTGGCGATTTCCGTTTGTCCTGAGAGATAATTGGATTGCTCCTCGGTTGTCTCCAGGGCAGAAAGAAGGAAACCATGATGCATTGTGGGGATGTGTTGTGTCTGTCCTGTGTCGCAGTCTCCCTTCTGGTCCCCTAGGGGCGTGAACGATTGGTTGCTGTACTTACATTGTATGTGTTGTAATATATTGATTGGTTGTATTTCAAAACCCTGTAGGCGGTACTATGTTGGTGGTTTGTGAATGAAAGAGGCTGTACGTGCAAGTACAGTGAGTTCCTGTTTTAACCCTCACAGTGAAGTGTCGTCTCATTCTTGGGGGAGGATTTATGGTATGCTGTTCCAGTTTGACTGCTAGGAGCGTAAACCTATTCGTATGGTTTCCTATTCCACTGTCTACAGCATTCATATGTTTGAAGAGGATTTATCTGATGTAGAGCAGTGATCGGCCTGCATGGGGGCAGCGGTGTGAGATGTAGAGCAGTGATTGGCCTGCAGGGGGCAGCGGTGTGAGATGTAGAGCAGTGACCGGCCTGCGGGGGGGCAGCGGTGTGAGATGCAGAGCAGTGACCGGCCTGCGGGGGGCAGCGGTGTGAGATGTAGAGCAGTGACCGGCCTGCGGGGGGCAGCGGTGTGAGATGTAGAGCAGTGACCGGCCTGCGGGGGGCAGCGGTGCGAGATGTAGAGTAGTGACCGGCCTGCGGGGGGGCAGCGGTGTGAGATGTAGAGCAGTGACCGGCCTGCGGGGGGCAGCGGTGTGAGATGTAGAGCAGTGACCGGCCTGCGGGGGGCAGCGGTGTGAGATGTAGAGCAGTGACTGGCCTGCGGGGGACAGCGGTGTGAGATGTAGAGCAAGGACCGGCCTGCGGGGGGCAGCAGTGTGAGCTGTAGAGCAGTGACCGGCCTGCAGGGGGCAGCGGTGTGCGATGTAGAGCAGTGACCGGCCTGCGGGGGGCAGCGGTGTGAGATGTAGAGCAGTGACTGGCCTGCGGGGGGCAGCGGTGTGAGATGTAGAGCAGTGACCGGCCTGCGGGGGGCAGCGGTGTGAGATGTAGAGCAGTAACCGGCCTGCGGGGGGGGCAGCGGTGTGAGATGTAGAGCAGTGACTGGCCTGCGGGGGTCAGCGGTGTGAGATGTAGAGCAGTGACTGGTCTGCGGGGGTCAGCGGTGTTAGATGTAGAGCAGTGACCGGCCTGCGGGGGGCAGCGGTGTGAGATGTAGAGCAGTGACCGGCCTGCGGGGGGCAGCGGTGTGAGATGTAGAGCAGTGACCGGCCTGCGGGGGGCAGCGGTGTGAGATGTAGAGCAGTGACTGGCCTGCGGGGGACAGCGGTGTGAGATGTAGAGCAAGGACCGGCCTGCGGGGGGCAGCAGTGTGAGCTGTAGAGCAGTGACCGGCCTGCGGGGGGCAGCGGTGTGAGATGTAGAGCAGTGACTGGCCTGCGGGGGACAGCGGTGTGAGATGTAGAGCAAGGACCGGCCTGCGGGGGGCAGCAGTGTGAGCTGTAGAGCAGTGACCGGCCTGCGGGGGGCAGCGGTGTGCGATGTAGAGCAGTGACCGGCCTGCGGGGGGCAGCGGTGTGAGATGTAGAGCAGTGACTGGCCTGCGGGGGGCAGCGGTGTGAGATGTAGAGCAGTGACCGGCCTGCGGGGGGCAGCGGTGTGAGATGTAGAGCAGTAACCGGCCTGCGGGGGGGCCTATTCGTATGGTTTCCTATTCCACTGTCTACAGCATTCATATGTTTGAAGAGGATTTATCTGATGTAGAGCAGTGATCGGCCTGCATGGGGGCAGCGGTGTGAGATGTAGAGCAGTGACCGGCCTGCGGGGGGCAGCGGTGTGAGATGTAGAGCAGTGACCGGCCTGCGGGGGGGCAGCGGTGTGAGATGCAGAGCAGTGACCGGCCTGCGGGGGGCAGCGGTGTGAGATGTAGAGCAGTGACCGGCCTGCGGGGGGCAGCGGTGCGAGATGTAGAGTAGTGACCGGCCTGCGGGGGGGCAGCGGTGTGAGATGTAGAGCAGTGACCGGCCTGCGGGGGGCAGCGGTGTGAGATGTAGAGCAGTGACCGGCCTGCGGGGGGCAGCGGTGTGAGATGTAGAGCAGTGACTGGCCTGCGGGGGACAGCGGTGTGAGATGTAGAGCAAGGACCGGCCTGCGGGGGGCAGCAGTGTGAGCTGTAGAGCAGTGACCGGCCTGCGGGGGGCAGCGGTGTGCGATGTAGAGCAGTGACCGGCCTGCGGGGGGCAGCGGTGTGAGATGTAGAGCAGTGACTGGCCTGCGGGGGGCAGCGGTGTGAGATGTAGAGCAGTGACCGGCCTGCGGGGGGCAGCGGTGTGAGATGTAGAGCAGTAACCGGCCTGCGGGGGGGGCAGCGGTGTGAGATGTAGAGCAGTGACCGGCCTGCGGGGGTCAGCGGTGTGAGATGTAGAGCAGTGACTGGTCTGCGGGGGTCAGCGGTGTTAGATGTAGAGCAGTGACCGGCCTGCGGGGGGCAGCGGTGTGAGATGTAGAGCAGTGACCGGCCTGCGGTGGGCAGCGGTGTGAGATGTAGAGCAGTGACCGGTCTGCGGGGGTCAGTGGTGTTAGATGTAGAGCAGTGACCGGCCTGTGGGGGGCAGCGGTGTGAGATGTAGAGCAGTGACCGGCCTGCGGTGGGCAGCAGTGTGAGATGTAGAGCAGTGACTGGTCTGCGGGGGTCAGTGGTGTTAGATGTAGAGCAGTGACCGGCCTGTGGGGGGCAGCGGTGTGAGATGTAGAGCAGTGACCAGCCTGCGGTGGGCAGCGGTGTGAGATGTAGAGCAGTGACCGGCCTGCGGGGGTCAGCGGTGTGAGATGTAGAGCAGTGACCGGCCTGCGGGGGGCAGCGGTGTGAGATGTAGAGCAGTGACTGGCCTGCGGGGGGCAGCGGTGTGAGATGTAGAGCAGTGACCGGCCTGCGGGGGGCAGCGGTGTGAGATGTAGAGCAGTGACCGGCCTGCGGGGGGCAGCGGTGTGAGATGAAGAGCAGTGACCGGCCTGCGGGGGTCAGCGGTGTTAGATGTAGAGCAGTGACCGGCCTGCGGGGGGCAGCGGTGTGAGATGTAGAGCAGTGACCGGCCTGCGGGGGGCAGCGGTGTGAGATGTAGAGCAGTGACCGGCCTGCGGGGGGCAGCGGTGTGAGATGTAGAGCAGTGACCGGCCTGCGGGGGGGCAGCGGTGTGAGATGTAAAGCAGTGACCGGCCTGCGGGGGGCAGCGGTGTGAGATGTAGAGCAGTGACTGGCCTGCGGGGGTCAGCGGTGTGAGATGTAGAGCAGTGACTGGTCTGCGGGGGTCAGCGGTGTTAGATGTAGAGCAGTGACCGGCCTGCGGGGGGCAGCGGTGTGAGATGTAGAGCAGTGACCGGCCTGCGGGGGGCAGCGGTGTGAGATGTAGAGCAGTGACTGGCCTGCGGGGGGCAGCGGTGTGAGATGTAGAGCAGTGACCGGCCTGCGGGGGTCAGCGGTGTTAGATGTAGAGCAGTGACCGGCCTGCGGGGGGCAGCGGTGTGAGATGTAGAGCAGTGACCGGCCTGCGGGGGGCAGCGGTGTGAGATGTAGAGCAGTGACTGGCCTGCGGGGGGCAGTGGTGTGAGATGTAGAGCAGTGACCGGCCTGCGGTGGGCAGCGGTGTGAGATGTAGAGCAGTGACCGGCCTGCGGGGGGCAGCGGTGTGAGATGTAGAGCAGTGACTGGCCTGCGGGGGGCAGCGGTGTGAGATGTAGAGCAGTGACTGGTCTGCGGGGGTCAGCGGTGTGAGATGTAGAGCAGTGACCGGCCTGCGGTGGGCAGCGGTGTGAGATGTAGAGCAGTGACCGGCCTGCGGGGGGCAGCGGTGTGAGATGTAGAGCAGTGACCGGCCTGCGGGGGTCAGCGGTGTGAGATGTAGAGCAGTGACTGGTCTGCGGGGGTCAGCGGTGTGAGATGTAGAGCAGTGACCGGCCTGCGGGGGGCAGCGGTGTGAGATGTAGAGCAGTGACCGGCCTGCGGGGGGCAGCGGTGTGAGATGTAGAGCAGTGACCGGCCTGCGGGGGGCAGCGGTGTGAGATGTAGAGCAGTGACCGGCCTGCAGGGGGCAGCGGTGTGAGATGTAGAGCAGTGACTGGCCTGCGGGGGCAGCAGTGTGAGATGTAGAGCAGTGACCGGCCTGCGGGGGGCAGCAGTGTGAGATATAGAGCAGTGACTGGCCTGCGGGGGGCAGCGGTGTGAGATGTAGAGCAGTGACCGGCCTGCGGGGGTCAGCGGTGTGAGATGTAGAGCAGTGACTGGCCTGCGGGGGGCAGCGGTGTGAGATGTAGAGCAGTGACTGGCCTGCAGGGGGCAGCGGTGTGAGATGTAGAGCAGTGACCGGCCTGCGGTGGGCAGCGGTGTGAGATGTAGAGCAGTGACCGGCCTGCGGGGGGCAGCGGTGTGAGATGTAGAGCAGTGACTGGCCTGCGGGGGGCAGCGGTGTGAGATGTAGAGCAGTGACCGGCCTGCGGGGGTCAGCGGTGTGAGATGTAGAGCAGTGACTGGTCTGCGGGGGTCAGCGGTGTGAGATGTAGAGCAGTGACCGGCCTGCGGGGGGCAGCGGTGTGAGATGTAGAGCAGTGACCGGCCTGCGGGGGGCAGCGGTGTGAGATGTAGAGCAGTGACCGGCCTGCGGGGGGCAGCGGTGTGAGATGTAGAGCAGTGACCGGCCTGCGGGGGGCAGCGGTGTGAGATGTAGAGCAGTGACTGGCCTGCGGGGGGCAGCGGTGTGAGATGTAGAGCAGTGACCGGCCTGCGGGGGGCAGCGGTCTGTCAGTCGGGACTCTGCAGGTAAGTGACAGCTCTTGGCACGCTCTCCTGTGAGACATATGAACGGCAGTCGTCGTCAGGACGCGGAGTCTGGTGTAAAAATTCTCGTGTCTGAGAAGGATTCAGAGCCAAGAACATCTGCTGCTTCCCACGTCCACACAGGACAATATTTACTGTGTGCGGTGACAAAGCAGCGGGTGAGCCAAGAGACTGTGCACCAGCACACTGTAACGAAATCCCCCCGCCTGGCAGCGCACAGTCATGGCTGTGAATACGGGGTCTGGGAGCGAGGAGGAAATCTGGGACCAAATAAGAAGCTGGAGAGCGGATGAATAATGCAGGAGCCGTCATGGCTGCTCCACATTCCCTGCGCGTCTGCTCATTTCACACTCATCATTCCGCTGCAGCCGCCTGACCGTGTATCTGATCGACCTGATGGAGAGAGAAAGCTGCTGGAAGGCGCCGCTGATCGGCCAATTCTACTGACACGTTCCGGCAGAAAGGAGGGGCGGACGCGCGGTACAAGGCCCAACGCGTTACCGCTACTGAGCTGTGTATCTAATCCTATCCTGTGTGATACTGTCTGCTGAGCTGTGTATCTAATCCTATCCTGTGTGATACTGTCTGCTGAGCTGTGTATCTAATCCTATCCTGTATGATACTGCCTGCTGAGCTGTGTATCTAATCCTATCCTGTGTGATACTGTCTGCTGAGCTGTGTATCTAATCCTATCCTGTGTGATACTGCCTGCTGAGCTGTGTATCTAATCCTATCCTGTGTGATACTGCCTGCTGAGCTGTGTATCTAATCCTATCCTGTGTGATACCGCCTGCTGAGCTGTGTATCTAATCCTGTCCTGTGTGATACTGCCTGCTGAGCTGTGTATCTAATCCTATCCTGTGTGATACTGTCTGCTGAGCCGTGTATCTAATCCTGTCCTGTGTGATACTGCCTGCTGAGCTGTGTATCTAATCCTATCCTGTGTGATACTGCCTGCTGAGCTGTGTATCTAATCCTATCCTGTGTGATACTGACTGCTGAGCTGTGTATCTAATCCTATCATGTGTGATACTGACTGCTGAGCCGTGTATCTAATCCTATCCTGTGTGATACTGTCTGCTGAGCTGTGTATCTAATCCTATCCTGTGTGATACTGTCTGCTGAGCTGTGTATCTATCCTATCCTGTGTGATACCTGTCTGCTGAGCTGTGTATCTAATCCTATCCTGTGTGATACTGTCTGCTGAGCTGTGTATCTAATCCTATCCTGTGTGATACTGTCTGCTGAGCTGTGTATCTAATCCTATCCTGTGTGATACTGTCTGCTGAGCTGTGTATCTAATCCTATCCTGTGTGATACTGCCTGCTGAGCTGTGTATCTAATCCTATCCTGTGTGATACTGTCTGCTGAGCTGTGTATCTAATCCTATCCTGTGTGATACTGTCTGCTGAGCTGTGTATCTAATCCTATCCTGTGTGATACTGCCTGCTGAGCTGTGTATCTAATCCTATCCTGTGTGATACTGTCTGCTGAGCTGTGTATCTAATCCTATCCTGTGTGATACTGCTGCTGAGCTGTGTATCTAATCCTATCCTGTGTGATACTGTCTGCTGAGCTGTGTATCTAATCCTATCCTGTGTGATACTGCTGCTGAGCTGTGTATCTATCTTATCTGTGTATCTAATCCTATCCTGTGTGATACTGTCTGCTGAGCTGTGTATCTAATCCTATCCTGTGTGATACTGCCTGCTGAGCTAGTGTATCTAATCCTATCCTGTGTGATACTGCCTGCTGAGCTGTGTATCTAATCCTATCCTGTGTGATACTGTCTGCTGAGCTGTGTATCTAATCCTATCCTGTGTGATACTGTCTGCTGAGCTGTGTATCTAATCCTATCCTGTGTGATACTGTCTGCTGAGCTGTGTATCTAATCCTATCCTGTGTGATACTGCTGCTGAGCTGTGTATCTAATCCTCTCCTGTGTGATACTGCCTGCTGAGCTGTGTATCTAATCCTATCCTGTGTGATACTGTCCTGCTGAGCTGTGTATCTAATCCTATCCTGTGTGATACTGTCTGCTGAGCTGGTATCTAATCCTATCCTGTGTGATACTGCCTGCTGAGCTGTGTATCTAATCCTATCCTGTGTGATACTGTCTGCTGAGCTGTGTATCTAATCCTATCCTGTGTGATACTGCCTGCTGAGCTGTGTATCTAATCCTATCCTGTGTGATACTGTCCTGCTGAGCTGTGTATCTAATCCTATCCTGTGTGATACTGCATGCTGAGCTGTGTATCTAATCCTATCCTGTGTGATACTGCCTGCTGAGCTGTGTATCTAATCCTATCCTGTGTGATACTGCCTGCTGAGCTGTGTATCTAATCCTGTCCTGTGTGATACTGTCTGCTGAGCTGTGTATCTAATCCTATCCTGTGTGATACTGCCTGCTGAGCTGTGTATCTAATCCTATCCTGTGTGATACTGTCTGCTGAGCTGTGTATCTAATCCTATCCTGTGTGATACTGTCTGCTGAGCTGTGTATCTAATCCTATCCTGTGTGATACTGCCTGCTGAGCTGTGTATCTAATCCTATCCTGTGTGATACTGCCTGCTGAGCTGTGTATCTAATACTACCCTGTGTGATACTGTCTGCTGAGCTGTGTATCTAATCCTGTCCTGTGTGATACTGTCTGCTGAGCTGTGTATCTAATCCTATCCTGTGTGATACTGTCTGCTGAGCTGTGTATCTAATCCTAGTCCTGTGTGATACTGTCTGCTGAGCTGTGTATCTAATCCTATCCTGTGTGATACTGTCTGCTGAGCTGTGTATCTAATCCTATCCTGTGTGATACTGCCTGCTGAGCTGTGTATCTAATCCTATCCTGTGTGATACTGCCTGCTGAGCTGTGTATCTAATCCTATCCTGTGTGATACTGCCTGCTGAGCTGTGTATCTAATCCTATCCTGTGTGATACTGCCTGCTGAGCTGTGTATCTAATCCATCCTGTGTGATACTGTCTGCTGAGCCTGTGTATCTAATCCTATCCTGTGTGATACTGTCTGCTGAGCTGTGTATCTAATCCTATCCTGTGTGATACTGTCTGCTGAGCTGTGTATCTAATCCTATCCTGTGTGATACTGTCTGCTGAGCTGTGTATCTAATCCTCTCCTGTGTGATACTGCCTGCTGAGCTGTGTATCTAATCCTATCCTGTGTGATACTGTCTGCTGAGCTGTGTATCTAATCCTATCCTGTGTGATACTGTCTGCTGAGCTGTGTATCTAATCCTATCCTGTGTGATACTGTCTGCTGAGCTGTGTATCTAATCCTATCCTGTGTGATACTGTCTGCTGAGCTGTGTATCTAATCCTATCCTGTGTGATACTGCCTGCTGAGCTGTGTATCTAATCCTATCCTGTGTGATACTGTCTGCTGAGCTGTGTATCTAATCCTATCCTGTGTGATACTGCCTGCTGAGCTGTGTATCTAATCCTATCCTGTGTGATACTGTCTGCTGAGCTGTGTATCTAATCCTATCCTGTGTGATACTGTCTGCTGAGCTGTGTATCTAATCCTATCCTGTGTGATACTGCCTGCTGAGCTGTGTATCTAATCCTATCCTGTGTGATACTGTCTGCTGAGCTGTGTATCTAATCCTATCCTGTGTGATACTGTCTGCTGAGCTGTGTATCTAATCCTATCCTGTGTGATACTGCCTGCTGAGCTGTGTATCTAATCCTATCCTGTGTGATACTGTCTGCTGAGCTGTGTATCTAATCCTATCCTGTGTGATACTGTCTGCTGAGCTGTGTATCTAATCCTATCCTGTGTTATACTGCGGCTGAGCTGTGTATCTAATCCTATCCTGTGTGATACTGTCTGCTGGAGCTGTGTATCTAATCCTATCCTGTGTGATACTGTCTGCTGAGCTATGTATCTAATCCTATCCTGTGTGATACTGTCTGCTGAGCTGTGTATCTAATCCTATCCTGTGATACTGCATGCCTGAGCTGTGTATCTAATCCTATCCTGTGTGATACTGTCTGCTGAGCTGTGTATCTAATCCTATCCTGTGTGATACTGTCTGCTGAGCTTGTATCTAATCCTATCCTGTGTGATACTGCCTGCTGAGCTGTGTATCTAATCCTATCCTGTGTGATACTGTGTGCTGAGCTGTGTATCTAATCCTATCCTGTGTGATACGTCTGCTGAGCTGTGTATCTAATCTATCATGATGTGATACGGGCTGCTGAGCTGTGTATCTAATCCTATCCTGTGTGATACTGTTGCTGAGCTGTGTATCTAATCCTATCCTGTGTGATACTGCCTGCTGAGTGTGTATCTAATCCTATCCTGTGTGATACTGTCTGCTGAGCTATGTATCTAATCCTGTCCTGTGTGATACTGTCTGCTGAGCTGTGTATCTAATCCTATCCTGTATGATACTGTCTGCTGAGCTGTGTATCTAATCCTATCCTGTGTGATACAGTCTGCTGAGCTGTGTATCTAATCCTATCCTGTGTGATACTGTCTGCTGAGCTGTGTATTTATTCCTATCCTGTGTGATACTGTGTGCTGAGCTGTGTATCTAATCCTATCCTGTGTGATACAGCCTGCTGAGCTGTGTATCTAATCCTATCCTGTGTGATACTGTCTGCTGAGCTGTGTATCTAATCCTATCCTGTGTGATACTGTCTGCTGAGCTGTGTATCTAATCCTATCCTGTGTGATACTGCCTGCTGAGCTGTGAGAGGGGCAGATGTCCATGGGGCAATAACAAGAGGCGTCTTCAGCGCCCAGTAAAACCCTGAAGACTTCTCCTCATTGAGGAGCTCCGAGATGCTTCACCATCCCTGAACCATGGAAAACATAAACTGCCGCTCTTCAGCAGAATACAGCCGCAGGTTCCGGTGGGTGTAGTAGTAGTCAGCAGGCTGATGTGCACAGGATTAACATACCGTGTCCTGATATGCAGGCCAAGAGGGTGCCCAGGGCTGGAGCATCTTTCCCCCTGACTGACCACAGTGTACTGGCTGTATACTGGATCCCGGGCCCCCAGTCTTGGTGTTTACTTCACACAAATCTGAAAGTTCATCTAAGACAAGTCACCTTGATGTCAGTTCTGCCTCTAGCAGTCCACGGCAGGCTTTAGGGGGCCTGTTTCCTCAGCACCTGAGTCTCAGCCCTCCAACCTGGTACCAAGCCTCAGATCCCAACACAGATCCTGCTGCTGAGCCCAGCTGCCTATTTAAGGACAGCCAGGTGCTGGCAAAAACCCAGACCGGCAATTAAAATCCAGTCCGGTATTTGACCCCATCTGGCTGCAAATCAGCCCAGCAGCACACGCTGGGAGGAAAATACCTGTTTTCCCAGACCAAACCTCTCACTGTGTCACAGCTTGTAAAGGATTTTTGCAGCAGCCAAGAGTCTTCCGGTTCTGTGAGATTCAGGGGCCGTCTTGCAGGCTCTGCTCTTTTGAGGTCTATTCACAGATTTTTTATGATGTTCAGATCAGGCCACTGAGGCCCATGATAAAACCTTCAGCAGATAGCTGACTGTCAGGGCCACGGTAAAACCTTCAGCAGATAATCTGACTGTGAGGGCCATGGTAAAACCTTCAGCAGATCAAAGGACTGTGAGGGCCACGGTAAAACCTTCAGCAGATCAGGGGACTGTGAGGACATGGTAAAACCTTCAGCAGATCAGGGGACTGTGAGGACCATGGTAAAACCTTCAGCAGATCAGGGGACTGTGAGGACCATGGTAAAACCTTCAGCAGATCAGGGGACTGTGAGGACCATGGTAAAACCTTCAGCAGATCAGGGGACTGTGAGGGCCATGGTAAAACCTTCAGCAGATCAGGGGACTGTGAGGGCCATGGTAAAACCTTCAGCAGATCGGTGGACTGTGAGGGCCATGGTAAAACCTTCAGCAGATGGGTGGGCTGTGAGGGCCATGGTAAAACCTTCAGCAGATGGGTGGGCTGTGAGGGCCATGGTAAAACCTTCAGCAGATCGTTGGACTGTGAGGGCCACGGTAAAACCTTCAGCAGATAAGCTGACTCTGAGGGCCACGGTAAAACCTTCAGCAGATAAGCTGACTGTGAGGGCCATGGTAAAACCTTCAGCAGATCGGTGGACTGTGAGGGCCATGGTAAAACCTTCAGCAGATCGGTGGACTGTGAGGGCCACGGTAAAACTTTCAGCAGATAAGCTGACTCTGAGGGCCACGGTAAAACCTTCAGCAGATAAGCTGACTGTGAGGGCCATGGTAAAACCTTCAGCAGATCGGTGGACTGTGAGGGCCACAGTAAAACACATAACTGGGCATATTACTGGGGGAATTCTGTGAGGGGGCACGATGTGGGCATAGATACTGTTCAGTGACATGAAGGAGGAATAATTACTATGTGGGGGCATTAAGAGGACTGCTTGGGAATAGGTGCGTAATTATGTTTTGGGCGGAATTAGAGGCGTGGCCTAGTGCAGACTTTTTTTTTGCGCGTTGTCCCTCTTTGTTCATTTAGAAAGTTAGGAGGTATAGGAATGGGAGGGCCATGGTAAAACCTTCAGCAGATCGGTGGACTGTGAGGGCCATGGTTAAACCTTCAGCAGATCGGTGGACTGTGAGGGCCATGGTAAAACCTTCAGCAGATCGGTGGACTGTGAGGGCCATGGTAAAACCTTCAGCAGATCGGTGGACTGTGAGGGCCATGGTAAAACCTTCAGCAGATCGGTGGACTGTGAGGGCCATGGTTAAACCTTCAGCAGATCGGTGGACTGTGAGGGCCATGGTAAAACCTTCAGCAGATCGGTGGACTGTGAGGGCCATGGTTAAACCTTCAGCAGATCGGTGGACTGTGAGGGCCATGGTAAAACCTTCAGCAGATCGGTGGACTGTGAGGGCCATGGTAAACCTTCAGCAGATCGGTGGACTGTGAGGGCCGAGGTAAAACCTTCAGCAGATCGGTGGACTGTGAGGGCCATGGTAAAACCTTCAGCAGATCGGTGGACTGTGAGGGCCATGGTAAAACCTTCAGCAGATCGGTGGACTGTAAGGGCCATGGTAAAACCTTCAGCAGATCGGTGGACTGTGAGGGCCGAGGTAAAACCTTCTGTTTGCGGCTTTTGAAGAACTTTTCCGTGCCACTGTACAAGAAGATGTCTAACTTATAACAGCAGTCAGGGCGGTGCTAGAGTCTCAAGAGATCTGGGGGCCAAGCCCCAATGAATATGGCCCAGTTCTCTAAGTTACCCCCTCCCACACCACACTTTCCTGTACTCGCTATACAGCAGCACTTACCTGTCACATCCAGGGCCTCCAGGTGACGTCTCCTCTGATGTAGGTCTTCTCCAGTCGGTCCGGACACTTCTCTCAGCCGCCTCGTCTCTGCAGTGTGACACGGACATCTCAGCTTCCTCACATTTTCATCATCACCCCCAACCTGGAGCCCCCACAGTGTTATCCTGCTGATCGCTGTGCCCCTCGATACCCCCAAATACTATCCTGAAGGGAAATGAGTGCCCCCCATAGTAACAGTACTGCTCATAGTCCCACCAATAGTAATTCTCTTCTAGAATGCCCCCATTAGTAATACTGCCCCTTACAGTGCCCCCAACTGTAATAATGCTCCCCATGAGTGCCCCCAATAGTAGAAGAGCCCTCCAGTATTAAAAATGCCCTCACAGAGACCCCAGTAGAAATAAGGCCCCCTATTGTTCCACCGGTGGTAATACAGCTCCCTACAGACCCCTCAGTAGTAATAAGGCCCCCATAGTGCACTTAGTAGAAATAATGCGGATACATAGGTCCCTCCTATAGAGCCCCCAGTAGTAATACGAGCACCTAATGTCCCCTGGATGTATAATACCCTACAGTGCCCCCAGTATTTATACTGCCCCCTACTGCTATAATGCTCACCCTGAAGTGCCCCCAGTATTTATAATGCCCCCTGCAGTGCCGCCTGTAATTATATTCCTCTGTCCACCATACAGGCCCATGTAAATAACATCACACCATCTCTCCAGCCCTCTCCAAAATACAGTCCCATGTAAATAATAGGGATCAATCGATTATCGGAAGTACCGATATTAATCGGCCGATATTCATGATTTTGTACATTATCGGCATCTAACCTTGCCGATATACTGATAATGCGTATAAAGCAAATACTAGTGAGCGCTTCCATTATGGAAGTGCGCACTAGTTTGCAACAGGTGCCGGGAGCAGGGAAGAAGCGCAGCAAGCGCTTCCGATACTCGCCCTACCTGGTCTTCTTTGATGGGGCCCGCGCTGCACTGTCCTGACCCCGTACAGCGTCAGGACGTACTGCGCGCACTATGACCTAACGATGCACGCTGTCAGGTGACAGTGCAGCGCGTGCCGGAGAACACGGGGGAGCGAGACGCCGGACCCGGAGAGGAAGAGGAGCCGCGGCGCAGGAGAGGGGAGGAGTTTTTGATTTTATTCATCTGAGGTCTGATAGGGGTTAATAAAGGTCTGATCTGAGGTCTGATAGGGGTTAATAAAGTCAGGGAGAAGGGGGGGGGTGGAAATGGGCATTTGGCACTAATAGAAATTGACTACCAACTAAAGTCTTTATTAATTTATAATTTACATTTATAATACACTAGTGCAAATGCAAATCTCCACCACCTCAGTGACTACCAACTAATAATATATATTATGAAATATCGGCCTGAAAGTTCACAGATTATTATCAGTATCGGCTCTAAAAAAATGAATATGGGTCGCTCCCTAGTAAATAACATCACCTCCTCCCACAGCTGCCATCAACATACAGTCCCATGTAAATAACATGACCCCCTCCCAATCTCATGTAAACATCACCCCCTCAACAGTCAGTCCCATGTAAATAACATCACTCCCTTCAGCCCTAACATACAGTCTCAGTTAAATAACCACAACTCCCAGCATTGCTGTGCCTCTCCCTTCACTTACCTCTCCTCATGTAGCAGACATCCCCACAGCTTCTGCTCCTCTTCACTGCCGTCCTCTCCTGCACTGGTCACATGATGGCGACATCATCACAGGTACTTCTCAACCACTGCATGTTTTGCTGGTCACATGACCTGTGATGTCACCACAGGTCCTTCAGATTTTCCAGTGCATTAGATTCAGTTGTATTGCCATTGTTCTGCCAGAATCCTATACCTTGGCAGAATGCTATACCCAGAAGTGACGCAGCCGTACAGGAATCAGCTGGAGGAGGGTGTGGATTCGTAAGAATAATTGCGCCGCCGCGGGAGAAGCACCTACTTAATTTGCATGCGCGAAACCATGCAATGCGCGTGCGCACTCAGGGACCGCACTCAGCTCTGCTATGTGGTGACCCCACCACCCCAATATCCTGCATTCAGCTCTGCTAAGTGGTGTGTCCGCGCGTGCGCACTCAGGGGTAGGGAGATCTGGTGGAACATTTTGCACTAAAAAAATCGACCTACCCCTGATTGCGCATGCGCGTTGTACAGTTTCATGCATGCAAATGAAGTAGGTTCTCCTCCCGTGGCACAGATCCACACACCTCCTCCTCCAGCCGATTCCTATGTGGCCGTGTCACTTCCGTGTATAGGAATCTGGCAGAACACCATCCTGAGGATGGCAATACAGTTGTATTTAGCAAGTAGGCAGGACATTCGGGGCCTGGGACATAGCAACAGGGGCCCAGGCCCGAATGTTTTAGCCTTGCAACGCCCCTGCCAGCTGTACATATATAATTATATACAGGAGATGCCCGGGTTATACCAGCTGTACACACAGTTGCAAGAAAAGGTATGTGACCCCTTTGGAATGATATGGATTTCTGCACAAATTGGTCATAAAATGTGATCTGATCTTCATCTAAGTCACAACAATAGACAATCACAGTCGGCTTAACTAATAGCACACAAAGAGTTAAATGTTACCATGTTTGTATTGAACACACCATGTAACCATTCACAGTGCAGGTGGAAAAAGTATGTGAACCCTTGGATGTAATAACTGGTTGAACCTCCTTTGGCAGCAATAACTTCCACCAGACGTTTCCTGTAGTTGCAGATCAGACGGGCACAACGGTCAGGAGTAATTCTTCACCATTCCTCTTTACAGAACGGTTTCAGTTCAGCAATATTCTCGGGATGTCTGGTGTGAATCGCTTTCTTGAGGTCCGGCCACAGCATCTCCATCGGGTTGAGGTCAGGACTCTGACTGGGCCGCTCCAGAAGGCGGATTCTCTTCTGTTTAAGCCATTCTGTTGTTGATTTACTTCTATGCTTTGGGTCGTTGTCCTGTTGCAGCACCCATCTTCTGTTCAGCTGGTGGACAGATGGCCTTCAGTTCTCCTGCAAAATGTCTTGATAAACTTGGGAATTCATTTTTCCTTCGATGATAGCAATCCGTCCAGGCCCTGACGCAGCAAAGCAGCCCCAAACCATGATGCCCCCACCACCATACTTCACAGTTGGGATGAGGTTTTGATGTTGGTGTGCTGTTCCTCTTTATCTCCACACATAGTGTTGTGTGTTTCTTCCAAACAACTCAACGTTGGTTTCATCTGTCCACAGAATATTGTGCCAGTACTGCTGTGGAACATCCAGGTGCTCTTGTGCAAACTGTAAACATGCAGCAATATTTTTTTGGTACAGCAGTGGCTTCCTCTGTGGTATCCTCCCATGAAATCCATTCTTGTTTAGTGTTTTATGTATCGTAGATTCGCTAACAGGGATGTTAACATATGCCAGAGACTTCTGTAAGTCTTTAGCTGACACTCTAGGATTCTTCTTCACCTCATTGAGCAGTCTGTGCTGTGCTCTTGCAGTCATCTTTACAGGACGGCCACTCCTAGGGAGAGTAGCAGCAGTGCAAACGTCCTCCATTTATAGACAATGTGTCTTACCGTGGACTGAGGAACAGCAAGGCTTTTGGGGATACTTTTATAACCCTTTCCAGCTTTATGCAAGTCAGCAATTCTTAATTGTAGGTCTTCTGAGAGCTCTTTTGTGCGAGGCATCAGTCACATCAGGCAATGCTTCTTGTGAAAAGCAAACCCAGAACTGGTGTGTGTTTTTTATAGGGCAGGGCAGCTGTAACCAACACCTCCAATCCCATCTCATTGATTGGACTTCAGTTGGCCGACACCTCACTCCAATTAGCTCTTGGAGATGCCATTAGTCTAGGGGTTCACATACTTTCTCCACCTACACTGTGAATGTTTACATTGTGTGTTCAATAAAAACATGGTAACATTTAATTCTTTGTGTGTTATTCGTTTAAGCCGACTGTGATTGTCTATTGTGGTGACTTAGATGAAGATCAGATCACATTTTATGACCAATTTGTGAAGAAATCTATATCATTCCAAAGGGTTCACATACTTTTTCTTGCAACTGTATATAATTATATACAGGAGATGCCCGGGTTATACCAGCTGTACATATATGATTATATACAGGAGATGCCCGGGTTATACCAGCTGTACATATATGATTATATACAGGAGATGCCCGGGTTATACCAGCTGTACATATATAATTATATACAGGAGATGCCCGGGTTATACCAGCTGTACATATATAATTATATACAGGAGATGCCCGGGTTATACCAGCTGTACATATATAATTATATACAGGAGATGCCCAGGTTATACCAGCTGTACATATGATTATACACAGGAGATGCCTGGGTTATACCAGCTGTACATATAGAATTATATACAGGATATGCCCGGGTTATACCAGCTGTACATATAGAATTATATACAGGAGATGCCCAGGTTATACCAGCTGTACATATATAATTATATACAGGAGATGCCCGGGTTATACCAGCCGTACATATATAATTATACACAGGAGATACCCAGGTTATACCAGCCGTACATATATAATTATATACAGGAGATGCCCAGGTTATACCAGCTGTACATATATAATTATATACAGGAGATGCCCAGGTTATAGCAGCTGTACATATATAATTATACACAGGAGATGCCCAGGTTATACCAGCTGTACATATATAATTATATACAGGAGATGCCCAGGTTATACCAGCTGTACATATATAATTATATACAGGAGATGCCCAGGTTATACCAGCTGTACATATATAATTATATACAGGAGATACCCAGGTTATACCAGCTGTACATATATAATTATATACAGGAGATGCCCAGGTTATACCAGCTGTACATATATAATTATATACAGGAGATGCCCAGGTTATACCAGCTGTACATATAGAATTATATACAGGAGATACCCAGGTTATACCAGCTGTACATATATAATTATATACAGGAGATACCCAGGTTATACCAGCTGTACATATATAGTTATATACAGGAGATACCCAGGTTATACCAGCTGTACATATATAATTATATACAGGAGATACCCAGGTTATACCAGCTGTACATATATAATTATATACAGGAGATACCCAGGTTATACCAGCTGTACATATATAATTATATACAGGAGATACCCAGGTTATACCAGCTGTACATATATAGTTATATACAGGAGATGCCTAGGTTATACCAGCTGTACATATATAATTATATACAGGAGATGCCCAGGTTATACCAGCTGTACATATATAATTATATACAGGAGATGCCCAGGTTATTCCAGCTGCACATATATAATTATATACAGGAGATGCCCAGGTTATACCAGCTGTACATATATAATTATATACAGGAGATGCCCAGGTTATACCAGCTGTACATATATAATTATATACAGGAGATGCCCAGGTTATACCAGCTGTACATATATAAATATATACAGGAGATGCCCAGGTTATACCAGCTGTACATATAGAATCATATACAGGAGATGCCCGGGTTATACCAGCTGTACATATAGAATTATATACAGGAGATGCCCAGGTTATACCAGCTGTACATATATACTTATATACAGGAGATGCCCAGGTTATACCAGCTGTACATATAGAATTATATACAGGAGATGCCCAGGTTATACCAGCTGTACATATAGAATTATATACAGGAGATGCCCAGGTTATACCAGCTGTACATATATAATTATATACAGGAGATGCCCAGGTTATACCAGCTGTACATATAGAATTATATACAGGAGATGCCCGGGTTATACCAGCTGTTCATATATAATTATATACAGGAGATGCCCGGGTTATACCAGCTGTTCATATATAATTATATCCAGGAGATGCCCGGGTTATACCAGCTGTACATATATAATTATATACAGGAGATGCCCGGGTTATACCAGCTGTTCATATATAATTATATACAGGAGATGCCCGGGTTATACCAGCTGTTCATATATAATTATATACAGGAGATGCCCGGGTTATACCAGCTGTACATATAGAATTATATACAGGAGATGCCCAGGTTATACCAGCTGTACATATAGAATTATATACAGGAGATGCCCAGGTTATACCAGCTGTACATATATAATTATATACAGGAGATGCCCAGGTTATACCAGCTGTACATATATAATTATATACATGAGATACCCAGGTTATACCAGCTGTACATATATAATTATATACATGAGATACCCAGGTTATACCAGCTGTACATATATAATTATATACAGGAGATGCCCAGGTTATACCAGCTGTACATATATAATAATATACATGAGATACCCAGGTTATACCAGCTGTACATATATAATTATATACATGAGATACCCAGGTTATACCAGCTGTACATATATAATTATATACAGGAGATGCCCAGGTTATACCAGCTGTACATATATAACTATATATACAGGAGATGCCCAGGTTATACCAGCTGTACATATAGAATTATATACAGGAGATGCCCGGGTTATACCAGCTGTACATATAGAATTATATACAGGAGATGCCCAGGTTATACCAGCTGTACATATATAGTTTTTGTGACGAAACCAACCTCACCACTGGGTTTTGGAGGGGGCTGTTTAAAAGCCTCTTGCCCCAGGATTATGGCCCATAGTAACTTTTAAACCCCTGAACCTATTCCAGGGAATTTTGGATAGGTTTGTCCCCCAAGTTATACTGGTTAAATTGATGTAAGTTATATGTATGGACAATGTAACCTCACAAAGTTGTAACAACTTATAATAAGTGTAACTTGTCAGCTTGGGAGGAATATGCTGGGTGTGGTTCTATTGTCCCATTGTGCCATTGTGTGTTTAAATGGTGATGTCTGCCCTGTTGTCTCCACATGTGTATTGGCGATCTCCCTTTGTCCTGAGAGATAATTGGATTGCCCTCGGTTGTCTCCGGGACAGAGAGGAGGAAACCATGATGTATTGTGGGGATATGTTGTATCTGTCCTGTGTCGCAGTCTCCCTTCTGGTCCTCTAGGGGGCGGGAACGATTGGTTGCTGTATTTACATTGTGTGTGTTGTGAATTACTGATTGGTTGGATTTCAAAACCCTGTGGGCAGTACTATGTTTGTTTTTTATCAATAAAGAGGGCTGTACTTGAAGTACAGTCAGAGCACTGCTTGACCCTGATCACGGAGCCTTGTCTCGTTATTGGGGGGATTCCCTGTATGCTGTTGGAGACTGATAGCCAGGAGTGTAAGCTGATTGTATGCTTTTCCTGTTCGTCTGCCGGCAGCTATTCGCGAGGTTCCAGTTTGGAGTGCTATTTTGTATCCAGTTCGGGAGGTTGGTGTTCTGCAGTAGCTGTGCCTGTCTCTCGGAAAGGGGCATATCGCCTAGACGGATTTTAACCCCTTGTCTGCTGAAACGGTCCGTTACATTGGTGGCAAGCAGCGGGATCGTCCTACAGCCAGAAGGACAGCTACAGGAGACACCATTTCTTTGGATTCTACAATTTAAAGGCAACGCATGTCCCAGTACAGCGACCCTAAAAGCAACAGGATGGAACCAGCAGTGTTATACGAGGAGGAGGACCTGGATGGCCGGGATGCATTAAGGAAAGGCATCTGGTACCAGGCCCTGGATAATGTACAATACCAGCGAGGTGAGAGTCTCCCCAGTGAAGAGCAGCGGTTGCAGAAGCAAGTGGCCCTGCGGATACCCTTCATGGGAGAGCAGCCCCTGGAGGAATGGGTGAAGGAACTAGAGCACCGGGTATGGCAGGAGCTATGGCTGGAGGATGCCTACCAGGCGCTTTGGTGGTATGTGGCACAGTTTATACCCTGGACAGCTGAGCATGACAAGCCAGAGGGAGAGGAGTTTGATGGTCCTGGCTTGTTATGGGAGTCCTTTGCAGAGCCTGACTTCGGGAGCCCTGCACAGTCCAGACTTCAGGACATTTTCTATGAGAGGGAGGCTAGGCATGAGTGGGATGACCCCCATGAGGTAGAGCAAGACCTGGCTCACCTAGCAACCCTGGAGTGGGAACTGGAGCAGGACTACCGAGATCTCTTCCACTCCATTGGGAAGGCTCAGCAGGACAGCAAGAAGTCAGACCCAGGTCCAGAGCCCTTCAGCTGGGAGGATATTGTTGATGTTTACTGGGAAGAACCCCAGGTGGCCGGTGGAGATGGGACCGAGGTCTCTCCACCGGTCCTGCAGGGAATTGGGAGCCTAGTCTCCATTCCCCAGCGGCAGGCTGAGTTACAGGGGGCAGAGGTAGTTGTTCCTGCCCCCCAGCAGCAGCATGAATTTTTGGGAATTGGGAGCCCAGTCTCCATTCCCCAGCGGCAGTGTGAAGTGCAGGGAGGGGAGAGCAGCGTCCTCCCTCCCCAGCGGCAGGCTGAGTTACAGGGGGCAGAGGTAGTTGTTCCTGCCCCCCAGCAGCAGAGTGATATGCCGGGAAGGCAGTGTGAAGTGCAGGGAGGGGAGAGCAGCGGCCTCCCTCCCCAGCGGCAGGCTGAGTTACAGGGGGCAGAGGTAGTTGTTCCTGCCCCCCAGCAGCAGCATGATTTTTTGGGAATTGGGAGCCCAGTCTCCATTCCCCAGCGGCAGACGGAGTTACAGGGGGCAGAGACAGTCGGTCCTGTCCCCCAGCGGCAGAGTGTCCTACAGGGAATAGAGAGCCCAGTCTCCTTTCCCCAGCAGCAGGACACTGTATTGGGAGCGGAGGCGGTCGGTCGCCCTCCCCAGCGGCTGGTAGTATGTATGGGAGAGGAGCTCGTTACCCCCTCTCCCCAGCGGCAGATTAACGCACCAGGGGGAGACAGTAAGCCCCACAACTGTGCAGATGGGACCGTGGTCTCTGCACTTACAGCACAGGGGGTAGGGACAGTCGGTCCTGTCCCCCAGCAACAGGGCTGTTTAGCCAAAGGGGAGACAGTCAGTTTCCCCCTCCAACAACCAGACTCCAACCAGGCTTCTTCCGTGGTAACGCTGGCACCAGGGCAGAGTACCGCTGATCCCTGCCCACAAAGCAACCTCCACTCCAAGCCAGGGAGCAACTCAGAGACCGGGAGTACCAGCTACAAATATAACCTTGGTGGATTCACTAGACAGAGACAGCCTACTAAATTCTACAGGTCCAGTATTGGGTTGTGGGTGGCCTGCCAGACTAACTCAGGTACCGACCGGCGTGAGGTCAGGTATCTGGTTAGTCTTCCCTGGGGGGGGGAGATGTGTGACGAAACCAACCTCGCCACTGGGTTTTGGAGGGGGCTGTTTAAACGCCTCTTGCCTCAGGATTATGGCCCATAGTAACTTTTAAACCCCTGAACCTATTCCAGGGAATTTTGGATAGGTTTGTCCCCAAGTTATACTGTTTAAATTGATGTAAGTTATATGTATGGACAATGTAACCTCACAAAGTTATAACAACTTATAATAAGTGTAACTTGTCAGCTTGGGAGGAATATGCTGGGTGTGGTTCTATTGTCCCATTGTCCCATTGTGTGTTTAAATGGTGATGTCTGTGCTGTTGTCTCCACATGTGTATTGGTGATCTCCCCTTTGTCCTGAGAGATAATTGGATTGCCTTCTGTCGTCTCCCAGGCAGAGAGGAGGAAACCATGATGCATTGTGGGGACATGTTGTATCTGTCCTGTGTCGCAGTCTCCCTTCTGGTCCTCTGGGGGCGGGAACGATTGGTTGCTGTATTTACATTGTGTGTGTTGTGAATTACTGATTGGTTGGATTTCAAAACCCTGTGGGCAGTACTATGTTTGTTTTTTATCAATAAAGAGGGCTGTACTTGAAGTACAGTCAGACCACTGCTGACCCTCAAGACGGAGCCTTGTCTCGTTATTGGGGGGATTCCCTGTATGCTGTTGGAGACTGATTGCCAGGAGTGTAAGCCGACTGAATGCTTTTCCTGTTCGTCTGCCGGCAGCTATTCGCGAGGTTCAAGTTTGGAGTGCTATTTTGTATCCAGTTCGGGAGGTTGGTGTTCTGCAGTAGCTGTGCCTGTCTCTCGGAAAGGGGCATATCGCCTAGACGGATTTTAACCCCTTGTCTGCTGAAACGGTCCGTTACAGTTATATACAGGAGATGCCCGGGTTATACCAGCTGTACATATAGAATTATATACAGGAGATGCCCAGGTTATACCAGCTGTACATATATGATTATATACAGGAGATGCCCGGGTTATACCAGCTGTACATATATAATTATATACAGGAGATGCCCGGGTTATAGCAGCATGCTCCATATCAGTACATACTGTGGGGCCACTGTTCCAGTGTTGTCTCCATGCTGTGTATACATGCATCCTCGGCTGGTGGCAGGGCTGTGATGGCGTGTAATTGGCGTGTTATTTCCCTGGCTGACATGAATATTAATGGTGTACACAAGCAGTGCACGCACAGTAGACATCACATCTGCTGCGCTCGCTGCCTGTTCTGAGAGCTGCCAATTATCTGGCGGCACAGTGGACCCTGACGTGGCGGCTGATTTATCTGTGGAGGACAAGTCACCGACTCAATCTGCCACAATGAACGGTGCGCAGGCGAGAAGAGCGGTAACATGGGCGAAATTAACAAGCAGAAGAGTAAGAAACCCCGGCTCCGCCACACTGCATCTCCAGGTCCTCCGACTTCTACAGCACAAGAATCCATGGACCCCTGAATTCAGCCCCAGTCTTCCAGATGTAGTCAAGGTGCATGCCTGTGACCGTGCTTCACCAGGCAGGTCCCAGGAGCTTCACAGTAGAGAAGACACATATGTGCATCAGCGATGGAGGGGCTGCAGACCTCCTCAACACCTACAGATCCCCACAGCAGTAGATGGATAGATACATCAGCGATGGAGGGGCTGCAGACCTCCTCAACACCTACAGATCCACACAGCAGTAGATGGATAGATACATCAGCAATGGAGGGGCTGCAGACCTTCTCAACACCTACAGATCCCCACAGCAGTAGATGGATAGATACATCAGCAATGGAGGGGCTGCAGACCTTCTCAACACCTACAGATCCCCACAGCAGTAGATGGATAGATACATCAGCAATGGAGGGGCTGCAGACCTTCTCAACACCTACAGATCCCCACAGCAGTAGATGGATAGATGCATCAGTGATGGAGGGGCTGCAGACCTTCTCAACACCTACAGATCCCCACAGCAGTAGATGGATAGATACATCAGCGATGGAGGGGCTGCAGACCTTCTCAACACCTACAGATCCCCACAGCAGTAGATGGATAGATACATCAGCGATGGAGGGGCTGCAGACCTCCTCAACGCCTACAGATCCCCACAGCAGTAGATGGATAGATACATCAGCGATGGAGGGGCTGCAGACCTTCTCAACACCTACAGATCCCCACAGCAGTAGATGGATAGATACATCAGCGATGGAGGGGCTGCAGACCTCCTCAACACCTACAGATCCCCACAGCAGTAGATGGATAGATACATCAGCAATGGAGGGGCTGCAGACCTCCTCAACACCTACAGATCCCCACAGCAGTAGATGGATAGATACATCAGCGATGGAGGGGCTGCAGACCTTCTCAACACCTACAGATCCCCACAGCAGTAGATGGATAGATACATCAGCGATGGAGGGGCTGCAGACCTTCTCAACACCTACAGATCCCCACAGCAGTAGATGGATAGATACATCAGCAATGGAGGGGCTGCAGACCTCCTAGACACCTACAGATCCCAACAGCAGTAGATGGATAGATGCATCAGCAATGGAGGGGCTGCAGACCTCCTCAACACCTACAGATCCCCACAGCAGTAGATGGATAGATACATCAGCAATGGAGGGGTTGCAGACCTCCTCAACACCTACAGATCCCCACAGCAGTAGATGGATAGATGCATCAGTGATGGAGGGGCTGCAGACCTTCTCAACACCTACAGATCCTCACAGCAGTAGATGGATAGATACATCAGCAATGGAGCGGCTGCAGACCTCCTCAACACCTACAGATCCCCACAGCAGTAGATGGATAGATACATCAGCGATGGAGGGGCTGCAGACCTTCTCAACACCTACAGATCCCCACAGCAGTAGATGGATAGATGCATCAGCAATGGAGGGGTTGCAGACCTTCTCAACACCTACAGATCCCCACAGCAGTAGATGGATAGATACATCAGCGATGGAGGGGCTGCAGACCTTCTCAACACCTACAGATCCCCACAGCAGTAGATGGATAGATGCATCAGCGATGGAGGGGCTGCAGACCTTCTCAACACCTACAGATCCCCACAGCAGTAGATGGATAGATACATCAGCAATGGAGGGGCTGCAGACCTTCTCAACACCTACAGATCCCCGCAGCAGTAGATGGATAGATACATCAGCAATGGAGGGGCTGCAGACCTTCTCAACACCTACAGATCCCCACAGCAGTAGATGGATAGATACATCAGCAATGGAGGGGCTGCAGACCTCCTCAACAGCTACAGATCCCCACAGCAGTAGATGGATAGATACATCAGTGATGGAGGGGCTGCAGACCTTCTCAACACCTACAGATCCCCACAGCAGTAGATGGATAGATACATCAGCAATGGAGGGGCTGCAGACCTTCTCAACACCTACAGATCCCCACAGCAGTAGATGGATAGATACATCAGCAATGGAGGGGCTGCAGACCTCCTCAACACCTACAGATCCACACAGCAGTAGATGGATAGATACATCAGCGATGGAGGGGCTGCAGACCTCCTCAACACCTACAGATCCCCACAGCAGTAGATAGATAGATACATCAGCAATGGAGGGGCTGCAGACCTCCTCAACACCTACAGATCCACACAGCAGTAGATGGATAGATACATCAGTGATGGAGGGGCTGCAGACCTTCTCAACACCTACAGATCCCCACAGCAGTAGATGGATAGATACATCAGCAATGGAGGGGCTGCAGACCTTCTCAACACCTACAGATCCCCACAGCAGTAGATGGATAGATGCATCAGTGATGGAGGGGTTGCAGACCTTCTCAACACCTACAGATCCCCACAGCAGTAGATGGATAGATACATCAGCGATGGAGGGGCTGCAGACCTCCTCAACACCTACAGATCCCCACAGCAGTAGATGGATAGATACATCAGCGATGGAGGGGCTGCAGACCTCCTCAACACCTACAGATCCCCACAGCAGTAGATGGATAGATACATCAGCGATGGAGGGGCTGCAGACCTTCTCAACACCTACAGATCCCCACAGCAGTAGATGGATAGATACATCAGCGATGGAGGGGCTGCAGACCTCCTCAACACCTACAGATCCCCACAGCAGTAGATGGATAGATACATCAGCGATGGAGGGGCTGCAGACCTTCTCAACACCTACAGATCCCCACAGCAGTAGATGGATAGATACATCAGCAATGGAGGGGCTGCAGACCTTCTCAACACCTACAGATCCCCGCAGCAGTAGATGGATAGATACATCAGCAATGGAGGGGCTGCAGACCTTCTCAACACCTACAGATCCCCACAGCAGTAGATGGATAGATACATCAGCAATGGAGGGGCTGCAGACCTCCTCAACAGCTACAGATCCCCACAGCAGTAGATGGATAGATACATCAGTGATGGAGGGGCTGCAGACCTTCTCAACACCTACAGATCCCCACAGCAGTAGATGGATAGATACATCAGCAATGGAGGGGCTGCAGACCTTCTCAACACCTACAGATCCCCACAGCAGTAGATGGATAGATACATCAGCAATGGAGGGGCTGCAGACCTCCTCAACACCTACAGATCCACACAGCAGTAGATGGATAGATACATCAGCGATGGAGGGGCTGCAGACCTCCTCAACACCTACAGATCCCCACAGCAGTAGATAGATAGATACATCAGCAATGGAGGGGCTGCAGACCTCCTCAACACCTACAGATCCACACAGCAGTAGATGGATAGATACATCAGTGATGGAGGGGCTGCAGACCTTCTCAACACCTACAGATCCCCACAGCAGTAGATGGATAGATACATCAGCAATGGAGGGGCTGCAGACCTTCTCAACACCTACAGATCCCCACAGCAGTAGATGGATAGATGCATCAGTGATGGAGGGGTTGCAGACCTTCTCAACACCTACAGATCCCCACAGCAGTAGATGGATAGATACATCAGCGATGGAGGGGCTGCAGACCTCCTCAACACCTACAGATCCCCACAGCAGTAGATGGATAGATACATCAGCGATGGAGGGGCTGCAGACCTCCTCAACACCTACAGATCCCCACAGCAGTAGATGGATAGATACATCAGCGATGGAGGGGCTGCAGACCTTCTCAACACCTACAGATCCCCACAGCAGTAGATGGATAGATACATCAGCGATGGAGGGGCTGCAGACCTCCTCAACACCTACAGATCCCCACAGCAGTAGATGGATAGATACATCAGCGATGGAGGGGCTGCAGACCTTCTCAACACCTACAGATCCCCACAGCAGTAGATGGATAGATACATCAGCGATGGAGGGGCTGCAGACCTTCTCAACACCTACAGATCCCCACAGCAGTAGATGGATAGATACATCAGCAATGGAGGGGCTGCAGACCTTCTCAACACCTACAGATCCCCACAGCAGTAGATGGATAGATACATCAGCGATGGAGGGGCTGCAGACCTCCTCAACACCTACAGATCCCCACAGCAGTAGATGGATAGATGCATCAGCAATGGAGGGGCTGCAGACCTTCTCAACACCTACAGATCCCCACAGCAGTAGATGGATAGATGCATCAGCGATGGAGGGGCTGCAGACCTCCTCAACACCTACAGATCCCCACAGCAGTAGATGGATAGATACATCAGCGATGGAGGGGCTGCAGACCTCCTCAACACCTACAGATCCCCACAGCAGTAGATGGATAGATACATCAGCGATGGAGCGGCTGCAGACCTCCTCAACACCTACAGATCCCCACAGCAGTAGATGGATAGATACATCAGCGATGGAGGGGCTGCAGACCTCCTCAACACCTACAGATCCCCACAGCAGTAGATGGATAGATACATCAGCGATGGAGGGGCTGCAGACCTTCTCAACACCTACAGATCCCCACAGCAGTAGATGGATAGATGCATCAGCGATGGAGGGGCTGCAGACCTTCTCAACACCTACAAATCCCCACAGCAGTAGATGGATAGATACATCAGCGATGGAGGGGCTGCAGACCTCCTCAACACCTACAGATCCCCACAGCAGTAGATGGATAGATACATCAGTGATGGAGGGGCTGCAGACCTTCTCAACACCTACAGATCCCCACAGCAGTAGATGGATAGATGCATCAGCGATGGAGGGGCTGCAGACCTTCTCAACACCTACAGATCCCCACAGCAGTAGATGGATAGATACATCAGTGATGGAGGGGCTGCAGACCTCCTCAACACCTACAGATCCCCACAGCAGTAGATGGATAGATACATCAGCGATGGAGGGGCTGCAGACCTCCTCAACACCTACAGATCCCCACAGCAGTAGATGGATAGATACATCAGCGATGGAGGGGCTGCAGACCTCCTCAACACCTACAGATCCCCACAGCAGTAGATGGATAGATACATCAGCAATGGAGGGGCTGCAGACCTCCTCAACACCTACAGATCCCCACAGCAGTAGATGGATAGATACATCAGCGATGGAGGGCCTGCAGACCTCCTCAACACCTACAGATCCCCACAGCAGTAGATGGATAGATACATCAGCAATGGAGGGGCTGCAGACCTTCTCAACACCTACAGATCCCCACAGCAGTAGATGGATAGATGCATCAGCAATGGAGGGGTTGCAGACCTCCTCAACACCTACAGATCCCCACAGCAGTAGATGGATAGATACATCAGCGATGGAGGGGCTGCAGACCTTCTCAACACCTACAGATCCCCACAGCAGTAGATGGATAGATGCATCAGCGATGGATGGGCTGCAGACCTTCTCAACACCTACAGATCCCCACAGCAGTAGATGGATAGATACATCAGCAATGGAGGGGCTGCAGACCTTCTCAACACCTACAGATCCCCACAGCAGTAGATGGATAGATACATCAGCAATGGAGGGGCTGCAGACCTTCTCAACACCTACAGATCCCCACAGCAGTAGATGGATAGATACATCAGCAATGGAGGGGCTGCAGACCTCCTCAACACCTACAGATCCCCACAGCAGTAGATGGATAGATACATCAGTGATGGAGGGGCTGCAGACCTCCTCAACACCTACAGATCCACACAGCAGTAGATGGATAGATACATCAGCGATGGAGGGGCTGCAGACCTTCTCAACACCTACAGATCCCCACAGCAGTAGATGGATAGATACATCAGCGATGGAGGGGCTGCAGACCTTCTCAACACCTACAGATCCCCACAGCAGTAGATGGATAGATACATCAGCGATGGAGGGGCTGCAGACCTTCTCAACACCTACAGATCCCCACAGCAGTAGATGGATAGATGCATCAGCGATGGAGGGGCTGCAGACCTTCTCAACACCTACAGATCCCCACAGCAGTAGATGGATAGATACATCAGCGATGGAGGGGCTGCAGACCTCCTCAACACCTACAGATCCCCACAGCAGTAGATGGATAGATACATCAGCGATGGAGCGGCTGCAGACCTTCTCAACACCTACAGATCCCCACAGCAGTAGATGGATAGATACATCAGCGATGGAGGGGCTGCAGACCTTCTCAACACCTACAGATCCCCACAGCAGTAGATGGATAGATACATCAGCGATGGAGGGGCTGCAGACCTTCTCAACACCTACAGATCCCCACAGCAGTAGATGGATAGATACATCAGCAATGGAGGGGTTGCAGACCTCCTCAACACCTACAGATCCACACAGCAGTAGATGGATAGATACATCAGCGATGGAGCGGCTGCAGACCTTCTCAACACCTACAGATCCACACAGCAGTAGATGGATAGATACATCAGCGATGGAGCGGCTGCAGACCTTCTCAACACCTACAGATCCCCACAGCAGTAGATGGATAGATACATCAGCGATGGAGGGGCTGCAGACCTTCTCAACACCTACAGATCCCCACAGCAGTAGATGGATAGATGCATCAGCGATGGAGGGGCTGCAGACCTCCTCAACACCTACAGATCCCCACAGCAGTAGATGGATAGATGCATCAGCGATGGAGGGGCTGCAGACCTTCTCAACACCTACAGATCCCCACAGCAGTAGATGGATAGATACATCAGCGATGGAGGGGCTGCAGACCTCCTCAACACCTACAGATCCCCACAGCAGTAGATGGATAGATACAGGGGGCATTACCGATCCCTGCTGTATACAGAGGTACAGTATACACCGGTCACCTATAGATCTCCTATACAGCACAAAGTGTATATATATATACAGCGCTGCCCATAACTATTCAGACCCCTGGCAAATTTTGACTTAAAGTTACTTTTATTCAGCCAGCAAGTCTTCTTGCCATCACCCTGATCTTTAGCTCCTCCACAGATTCTCCATTGGATTCCAGTCTGGACTCTGGCTGGGCCGCTCCAAGACGTTAATGTTGTTGTCTGCTGACCATTTCTTCACCACTTTTGCTGTGTGTTTTGAGTCATTGTCATGCTGAAATGTCCACTGGTGCCCAAGGCCACGTTTCTCTGCAGACGGCCTGATGTTGTCGGTGAGAATCCTCATGTATTGCTCTTTTTTCATTGTGCCATTTACTGGGATTAGGTTCCCTGGTCCATTGGCTGAAAATCCCCCCCAAAGCATTAGGTTCCCACCACCATGTTTGACACTTTGGGTTGAAGGCTTCTCCATTTTGCGCCAAATGAAGGAAACATCATTGTGACCAAACAATTCAATTTTTGTTTCATCTGACCATAACACAGAAGGCAAGAAGTCTTCTTCTTTGTCCAGATGAGCTTTTGCAAAGGCCAAGTGAGCTTTTGTGTGCCTTATCTGGAGAAGTGGAACCCAGCAGTGTGCCGTGTCCGTTGGATTGTCTGCCTTGAGGCATTGCCACCAGCAGAGCCCAGATTCACCAGAATGGCCTTGGTGGGGATCTTTGGATTCTAACTATCCTCCCGGCAGCACAGGTGTCACTTTTGGCTTCCGACCACGTCCTCTGAGATTTTCCACAGTGCGGAACATCTTGTATTTTTTGCTCAAATGTAAATAAAAGCTGAGAAATGTTTTTTTTACCACAATTGTGGCCGCGGCCACGGTCAGTGGGGTGACAGGGGGGGGTCCTAACGGTGGCTGGTGTGTGCCTGGAGCCACGGGACGTGGGCCTGCCTAAAAGAGGGCCAACCCTAGGGAGAGTAGGAGAAAGGGGTGGGAACAAGGGGGGGAAACACACGGAGGAGCGAACGCGGCAACGGGGGTAGAGAGCAGGGGGTTTAAGAAGGGGACCTGGCCCCTCCCACAATTACAGGCTGCATGCAGCCTTAACTATTAATGAATCTTGTCCATCGTCTTATTATCTTTTGGGAGACACTTATGTCATTTCCCGTCAAAGAATTACTTGCTGGTTGAAAGAAAGTAACTTTAATAAGTCAAAATTTGCCAGGAGTATGAATAATTATGGGCAGTATATGTGTATGTATATATATTGTAAGGAATTTCTTTCTTTCTTTCTCTCTCTTTCTTTCTCTCTCTCTTTCTCTCTCTCTCTCTTTCTCTCTCTCTCTCTCTCTCTTTCTTTCTCTCTCTCTCTCTTTCTCTCTCTCTCTCTCTCTCTCTTTCTTTCTCTCTCTCTCTCTCTTCTCTCTCTCTCTCTCTTTCTCTCTTTCTCTCTTTCACATACTTCTCCTCTGACAACAGGGTTCAAGTCCAAAAGGTGCCATATGGATCCGGCTTCCTCAGCCATAGATGGTCCACCCTTGGGGGGAGATGGTCCAGAAGTCCTCCCAACTCTGACTGTGCAAACCTCTTTCCGTAGGCCTCGTTGGGCCCCCCAGACTTCAGGCTCTACAAAACCTTGTGGCCCCCAGCCCTCCTGGCTGAGACCACACAGAGCCTCTCAGGCTTCCTCAGCCTTTCTCCCTCTAAGTCATACACAGAGGGTTGTTTTACCCCTCCGTAATTACAGCAGCAGCAGGCCTCACCTGCGATCACCTCCGGCAACAGACAATACATGTAGTGGAAGGGTGTGGACTGGCAGATCCCACTACCAAACCTATCCCCCAGTCCACATGATATCCAGCCCAGAACAACACAAAACTACACTTTGCTGAAACCACTGCAGCTTTTTGGATTTCAGTTCTCTCACCCAGCTGAGGTATCTGGGTGGTATATACACGCCTCCCAGCACTTATACTGTACACATCACTACTATATATATATATACACACACACACACCTCATACACTATATATATATATATATATATATATATATACGAAAACGGACAGCACATCCAGTAGAATAAGTGGAAGTTTTTTGGGCCACTGTGGCCCAATAAACTTCCACTTTTCTACTGGATGTGCTGTCCGTTTTCGTCTACATTTCATGGGTAAGCAGTGACAACCCTGGACATAGCACTCGTGAATTGGTGCTGCCACACTTTTTATCTATATCTATCTATATATATATATATATATGTTACACACACACACACACCTCGCAAAAAGTCAGGGATATTTGTCTTGTGGGTGAAATTTCAGGATGACCGTAAAAAAGGCCCTCTAACCTTTACAGAAGAACCTAATGTGACCTTCTCTAACCTTCTGAATGCCCATGTCTAACTGGACTTTTTGCACAACTTGCTGTTCTCTACCTAGGAGCTTAACAAAATTCACAACAGGTGTTTGATCCATGAATCGCCCAATAACTTTCCTGGTCAATTAGAATTAGTATTAAACAGTCCTCATTGTGAACAATGCCCTGTGGAACTGAATGATGAATGCCACACAACTCCAGGTACATGTAAGGAAGGAGAGAGGCACCCAAGTGTGATGTCAGACCATTGGAAACCGTTTACATCAGCGCAGTCTGCGTGATAGACGACCTGCAAGGTACCTGACCGCACCACCAGGCGCAGGCGTCATCGTCTTGTATGGGCCAGGGAGCGTCTACGCTGGATGAGGGACCAGTGGCCTCAGTGCTGTTCACTGATGAAAGGCGATTCACGCTGAGCAGAAATAATGGCGGCCAACGATGTTGGAGACGTCAAGGAGAGTGCTCTGCATCAGTCACTGCTGTCACCATACGAGCCTTTGGTGGTGGTGGTGTCACAGTGTGGGCCGGTGTGTCTAGTCAGTACAGAACTGCCCTACACTGTGTGACTGGTCCAGTGACAGCCCAGACTACCTGAAGACCATCATTACTCCTGTCATTGTGCCTCTGCAGGAACAACACAGGCCTAATGTCATCTTCATTATGTTATACACTGTGGTGATTGTAGACTGCACAGTTACAGGTCATTGAGGTCCTGGGGTACAGAGTTACGAGCCTCTACACGGCGACTCAGCTGATCCCAGAGGTTTTCAATGGAATTCAGGTCTGGAGAAAGTGCAGGCCACTCCATGTGAGGTCCCCCAGTCTCCAGCAGCCGTTCCCTAATGATGGACCTCGATGAGGTGGAGCATTGTCCTCCATGAAGATGACATTAGGCCGGTGTTGTTCCTGCAAAGGCACAATGACTGGAGTAATGATGGTCTTCAGACAGTCTGGGTTGTCACTGGACCAGTCACACAGTGTAGAGCAGTTCTGTACTGACTAGACACCGGCCCACACTGTAACACCATCACCACCAAAGGCTGGTCTGGTGACAGCAGTGGCTGATGCAAAACGCTCTCGTTATGTCTCCAACATTGTTGGCGGCCATCATTTCTGCTCAGCGTAAATGGACTTTCATCAATAAACAGCACTGAGGCCCACTGGTCCCTCATCCAGCGTAGATGCTCTCTGGCCCATACAAGACAATGACACCTGTGCCTGGTGGTGTGGTCAGGTACCCTTGCAGGTCGTCTAGCAGATCAAGACGCCAATGTAAACAGTTTCCAATGGTCTGACTTGACACTTGGGTGCCTCTCACCTCCCTTAAATGTGCCTGGAGTTGTGTGGCATTCATCATCTGGATCCACAGGGCATTGGTCACAATGAAGCGGTCATCAGTGTGGGATGTTGCCACAGTACTTCCACTTCTCTGCCTTTCTGTGACTCTTCCAGTCTCTGTCTCTCTGATGCAACCTGCTGATGACACTCTGTGACACTCTAAGCTCAGGGACCCCTTCTGTCTGAAAACATCCTGCTTAAAGCCTCACAATGGCGAGGTACTGTTCATCAATTGTTAGGTGTCATCTTGGTCTCATGATGTCACAATGTGAGCAGCAGGATGAGGAGGACAGTTTAATACCAATTCTAATTGAACCAGGAAATGGATTCATGGATCAAACTCCCGGTGTGAATTTTGCTGTTAAGCTCCTTGTTAGAGAACAGCAAGTTGTGCAAAAAGTCCTGAAACATTGAAGAGTTGGACATGTGCATCTAGAAGATTAGAGGAGGTGATATTAAGTTATATACTCTGAGCCCTGGAGAGCTGGCAGAGGTAGGTGATCACACAGATATATTCTTCCACATAAGGCAGAGGTGCAGCGCCCGCTCAGTACCATATACAATCACATAGTTAACTCTTCTTTGCATCAATCATTGATTCTAACAAGAAGCACCGATTTATTTCAATTTGTATAATGGAGCTGATCAATCTGACAAAAAATAACCCCCAATGGATCGGGCAGAGTCTGCACTCGTTATGACGTCCGGTATCGTTATCTATTGCTGACTTTCAGGAAGCTTAAACGGGAATGACCCGATATCTACAGAGCATAGTCAGGGGTGACGTCACCTCATGTGTCCCCCAATATCATCCCTCCTGTGTCCTTCCATATCTACAGAGCACAGTCAGGGGTGACATCACCTCATGTCCCCCCCCATGTAATTTCCTCACGTCTCCTCCGATATCAACTCCTCCTGTGTCCCCCCATATCATCTCCTCATGTGCCCCCCATATCTACAGAGCACATTCAGGGGTGACATCACCTCACGTCTCCCCCGATATCATCACCTCACGTCTCCCACCATGTCATCCCCTCACGTCTCCCCTGATATAATTTCCTCATGTCTCCTCCGATATCTACATAGCACAGTCAGGGGTGACATTACCTCATGTGTCCCCCGATATCATCTCCTCCTGTCCACCTGATATCATCTCCTCCTGTCCCCCTGATATCATCTCCACCTGTACCCCCCGATATCATGTCCTTCTGTGTCCCCGTTATCATGTCCCTGTGTCCCCAGATATCATTTCCCCTGTGTCCCCAGAATATCAATTCCTTCTGTGTCCTCCTGATATCATCTCCCCCTGTTTTCCCCGATATCTCCTCATGTGTCCCTCCATATCCACAAAGCACAGTCAGAGGTGACGTCACCGGCTGTGTCCCCCGATATCATCTCCTCCTGTCTCTCCCCGATATCTCCTCACACAGATGACATGTTCACCTCATCATTCAGGGTGAAGCGCCTCGGATTCCAGCGACTAATGACTTCCTCAAACTACAGTGAGACGACCGTCATACCCATGATCACAAGTGCTCAGCCATTCAGCCCCCCACCGTGTAGCGCAAAGACGCCACCATTGTCACACAGACGATCCCTTACCAGTCATTGTCCACACTCCTGAAGCCAGGGCTGAGGTACCGAAAGCTGCTGATTCGATCAAGCTTTTTGTCCGTTTGTTGGAGCGTTTGAGATGTTGGCTGAGGAATCCTTGTGGAGGGAGAAAAAAACACCAGATTATAACAACAGAAGATGCGGGCCCGTCCATTATCGAGTATGGTGTGATGGAGGGTGGACTGCAGGACACGCTCCTTCACTTACAGCCGAGGGGGAGAGATGAAGATTGTTGTCAGAGCAGCATCAAGGATTCCATCTTACATCTGCTCCCCGAGCTCCAAGAGGCCAGCATGCAACGTAAGCGCGAGACCTCCCTATGCCTCTGTTACCATGGCAACCACCGACTGACACTGAAATTCTGTCAGACAAGGCTAGTGCTGCTCTATCCTAGTCATCGCTGTCACTGGACACTGACCCCCACTGTGCAGCTGAACGCGGGAGAGCAGAGAAGGTGCACCAACAAACAGCGACTGCAGGGAGCGCCAACGTCACTGAATCAAAGCCGCTCAATGTGAGCAGAGACGTAGTCCACCACTGCCGGAGGACGCATCTACTGCCCCCTGTTATCAGCCACTGCAGGCAGAAGAGGATGACTGTAGGACAGGAGAATACAGTCTATTGCCCCCTGTTATCAGCCATTTCTGGGGAGAGGATGACTGTAGGACAGGAGAATACAGTCTATTGCCCCCTGTTATCAGCCATTTCTGGGGAGAGGATGACTGTAGGACAGGAGAATACAGTCTATTGCCCCCTGTTATCAGCCATTTCTGGGGAGAGGATGACTGTAGGACAGGAGAATACAGGCTATTGCTCCCTGTTATCAGCCATTTCAGGGGAGAGGATGACTGTAGGACAGGAGAATACAGTCTATTGCCCCTGTTATCAGCCATTTCAGGGGGAGGATGACTGTAGGACAGGAGAATACAGTCTATTGCCCCCTGTTATCAGCCATTTCAGGGGGAGGATGACTGGAGGACAGGAGAATACAGTCTATTGCCCCTGTTATCAGCCATTTCTGGGGAGAGGATGACTGTAGGACAGGAGAATACAGTCTATTGCCCCCTGTTATCAGCCATTTCTGGGGAGAGGATGACTGTAGGACAGGAGAATACAGTCTATTGCCCCCTGTTATCAGCCATTTCAGGGGAGAGGATGACTGTAGGACAGGAGAATACAGTCTATTGCCCCCTGTTATCAGCCATTTCAGAGGAGAGGATGACTGTAGGACAGGAGAATACAGTCTATTGCCCCCTGTTATCAGCCATTTCAGGGGAGAGGATGACTGTAGGACAGGAGAATACAGTCTATTGCCCCCTGTTATCAGCCATTTCAGCGGGACGAGGATGACTGTAGGACAGGAGAATACAGTCTATTGCCCCCTGTTATCAGCCATTTCAGGGGAGAGGATGACTGTAGGACAGGAGAATACAGTCTATTGCCCCCTGTTATCAGCCATTTCAGGGGAGAGGATGACTGTAGGACAGGAGAATACAGTCTATTGCCCCCTGTTATCAGCCACTGCAGGCGGGACAGGATGACTGTAGGACAGGAGAATACAGTCTATTGCCCCCTGTTATCAGCCATTTCAGGGGAGAGGATGACTGTAGGACAGGAGAATACAGTCTATTGCCCCCTGTTATCAGCCATTTCAGGGAGAGGATGACTGTCGGACAGGAGAATACAGTCTATTGCTCCCTGTTATCAGCCATTTCAGGGGAGAGGATGACTGTAGGACAGGAGAATACAGTCTATTGTCCCCTGTTATCAGCCATTTCAGGGGAGAGGATGACTGTAGGACAGGAGAATACAGTCTATTGCCCCCTGTTATCAGCCATTTCAGGGGAGAGGATGACTGTAGGACAGGAGAATACAGTCTATTGCCTCCCTGTTATCAGCCATTTCAGGGGAGAGGATGACTGTAGGACAGGAGAATACAGTCTATTGCCCCCTGTTATCAGCCATTTCAGGGGAGAGGATGACTGTAGGACAGGAGAATACAGTCTATTGCCCCTGTTATCAGCCATTTCAGGGGAGAGGATGACTGTAGGACAGGAGAATACAGTCTATTGCCCCCTGTTATCAGCCATTTCAGGGAGAGGATGACTGTAGGACAGGAGAATACAGTCTATTGCCCCCTGTTATCAGCCATTTCAGGGGAGAGGATGACTGTAGGACAGGAGAATACAGTCTATTGCCCCTGTTATCAGCCATTTCAGGGGAGAGGATGACTGTAGGACAGGAGAATACAGTCTATTGCTCCCTGTTATCAGCCATTTCAGGGGAGAGGATGACTGTAGGACAGGAGAATACAGTCTATTGCTCCCTGTTATCAGCCATTTCAGGGGAGAGGATGACTGTAGGACAGGAGAATACAGTCTATTGCCCCCTGTTATCAGCCATTTCAGGGGAGAGGATGACTGTAGGACAGGAGAATACAGTCTATTGCCCCTGTTATCAGCCATTTCAGGGGAGAGGATGACTGTAGGACAGGAGAATACAGTCTATTGCCCCCTGTTATCAGCCATTTCAGGGGAGAGGATGACTGTAGGACAGGAGAATACAGTCTATTGCCCCTGTTATCACCCATTTCAGGGGAGAGGATGACTGTAGGACAGGAGAATACAGTCTATTGCCCCTGTTATCAGCCATTTCAGGGGGAGAGGATGACTGTAGGACAGGAGAATACAGTCTATTGCTCCCTGTTATCAGCCATTTCAGGGGGGAGGATGACTGTAGGACAGGAGAATACAAGTCTATTGCTCCCTGTTATCAGCCATTTCAGGGGAGAGGATGACTGTAGGACAGGAGAATACAGTCTATTGCTCCCTGTTATCAGCCATTTCAGGGGAGAGGATGACTGTAGGACAGGAGAATACAGTCTATTGCCCCCTGTTATCAGCCATTTCAGGGGAGAGGATGACTGTAGGACAGGAGAATACAGTCTATTGCCTCCTGTTATCAGCCATTTCAGGGGAGAGGATGACTGTAGGACAGGAGAATACAGTCTATTGCTCCCTGTTATCAGCCATTTCAGGGGAGAGGATGACTGTAGGACAGGAGAATACAGTCTATTGCCCCCTGTTATCAGCCATTTCAGGGGAGAGGATGACTGTAGGACAGGAGAATACAGTCTATTGCCTCCTGTTATCAGCCATTTCAGGGGAGAGGATGACTGTAGGACAGGAGAATACAGTCTATTGCCCCTGTTATCAGCCATTTCAGGGGAGAGGATGACTGTAGGACAGGAGAATACAGTCTATTGCCCCCTGTTATCAGCCATTTCAGGGGAGAGGATGACTGTAGGACAGGAGAATACAGTCTATTGCCCCTGTTATCAGCCATTTCAGGGGAGAGGATGACTGTAGGACAGGAGAATACAGTCTATTGCCCCCTGTTATCAGCCATTTCAGGGGAGAGGATGACTGTAGGACAGGAGAATACAGTCTATTGCCCCTGTTATCAGCCATTTCAGGGAGAGGATGACTGTAGGACAGGAGAATACAGTCTATTGCCCCTGTTATCAGCCATTTCAGGGGAGAGGATGACTGTAGGACAGGAGAATACAGTCTATTGCCCCTGTTATCAGCCATTTCAGGGGAGAGGATGACTGTAGGACAGGAGAATACAGTCTATTGCCCCTGTTATCAGCCATTTCAGGGGAGAGGATTGACTGTATGGACAAGGAACAGGAGGAATACAGTCTATTGCTCCCTGTTATCAGCCATTTCAGGGAGAGAGGATGACTGTAGGACAGGAGAATACAGTCTATTGCCCCCTGTTATCAGCCATTTCAGGGGAGAGGATGACTGTAGGACAGGAGAATACAGTCTATTGCCCCCTGTTATCAGCCATATCAGGGGAAGGATGACTGTAGGACAGGAGAATACAGTCTATTGCCCCCTGTTATCAGCCATTTCAGGGGAGAGGATGACTGTAGGACAGGAGAATACAGTCTATTGCCCCCTGTTATCAGCCATTTCAGGGGAGAGGATGACTGTAGGACAGGAGAATACAGTCTATTGCTCCTGTTATCAGCCATTTCAGGGGAGGAGGAGGATGACTGTAGGACAGGATGATACAGTCTATTGCCCCTGTTATCGAGCCATTTAAGGGGAGGATGACTGTAGGCAGGAAGGAATACAGTCTATTGCCCCCTGTTATCAGCCATGTCAGGGGAGAGGATGACTGTAGGACATGAGAATACAGTCTATTGCCTCCTGTTATCAGCCATGTCAAGGGGGAGGATGACTGTAGGACAGGAGAATACAGTCTATTGCTCCCTGTTATCAGCCATTTCAGGGGAGAGGATGACTGTAGGACAGGAGAATACAGTCTATTGCCCCCTGTTATCAGCCATGTCAGGGGAGAGGATGACTGTAGGACAGGAGAATACAGTCTATTGCTCCCTGTTATCAGCCATTTCAGGGGAGAGGATGACTGTAGGACAGGAGAATACAGTCTATTGCCCCCTGTTATCAGCCATTTCAGGGGAGAGGATGACTGTAGGACAGGAGAATGACAGTCTATTGCTCCCTGTTATCAGCCATTTCAGGGGACAGGATGACTGTAGGACAGGAGAATACAGTCTATTGCGCCCCTGTTATCAGCCATTTCAGGGGAGAGGATGACTGTAGGACAGGAGAATACAGTCTATTGCCCCCTGTTATCAGCCATGTCAGGGGAGAGGATGACTGTAGGACAGGAGGAATACAGTCTATTGCCCCTGTTATCAGCCATTTCAGGGGGAGGATGACTGTAGGACTGGAGAATACAGTCTATTGCCCCCGGTTATCAGCCATTTCAGGGGAGAGGATGACTGTAGGACATGAGAATACAGTCTATTGCCCCCTGTTATCAGCCATGTCAGGGGAGAGGATGACTGTAAGACAGGAGAATACAGTGTATTGCTCCCTGTTATCAGCCATTTCAGGGGAGAGGGTGACTGTAGGACAGGAGAATACAGTCTATTGCCTCCTGTTATCAGCCATTCAGGGGAGAGGATGACTGTAGGACAGGAGAATACAGTCTATTGCTCCCTGTTATCAGCCATTTCAGGGGAGAGGATGACTGTAGGACAGGAGAATACAGTCTATTGCTCCCTGTTATCAGCCATTTCAGGGGAGAGGATGACTGTAGGACAGGAGAATACAGTCTATTGCCTCCTGTTATCAGCCATTTCAGGGGAGAGGATGACTGTAGGACAGGAGAATACAATCTATTGCCTCCTGTTATCAGCCATTTCAGGGGGAGGATGACTGTAGGACAGGAGAATACAGTCTATTGCTCCCTGTTATCAGCCATATCAGGGGAGAGGATGACTGTAGGACAGGAGAATACAGTCTATTGCCCCCTGTTATCAGCCATGTCAGAGGAGAGGATGACTGTAGGACAGGAGAATACAGTCTATTGCCCCCTGTTATCAGCCATTTCAGGGGAGAGGATGACTGTAGGACAGGAGAATATAGTCTATTGCCCCCTGTTATCAGCCATTTCAGGGGAGAGGATGACTGTAGGACAGGAGAATACAGTCTATTGCCCCCTGTTATCAGCCATTTCAGGGGGGAGGATGACTGTAGGACAGGAGAATACAGTCTATTGCTCCACTTTTAGCTGCTGTACAGTGCACTACCACTCCAACCTACACACGCATATACTATCTGCAATTTAGTACACTGCCGCTCCATACTACACACACCTATATTGTCTGCTTTACAGTACACTGCCTCTCAATTCTACACACCTGTACTATCTGCTTTACAATACACTGCCTCTCCATACTGCACACCTATAGTATCTGCTGTACAGTACACTGCCGCTCCTTACTACACACACACCTGTACTATCTGCTGTACAGTACACTGCTGCTCCATACTACACACACACCTGTACTATCTGCTGTACAGTACACTGCCGCTCCATACTACACACACCTGTACTACCTGCTGTACAGTATACTGCCGCTCCATACTACACACACCTGTATTATCTGTTGTACAGTACACTGCCGCTCCATACTACACACACCTGTACTACCTGCTGTACAGTTCACTGCCTCTCCATACTACACACACCTGTACTATCCACTGTACAGTATACTGCCGCTCCATACTACACACACACCTGTACTACCTCCTGTACAGTTCACTGCCGCTCCATACTACACACACCTGTATTATCTGCTCTACAGTAGACTGCCTCTCCATAATACACACGCACCTGTATTTTCTGCTCTACAGTACACTGCTTCTCTATATTATACACATACCTGTATTATCTGTTGTACGGTACACAGCCTCTCTATACTATACACACCTTTATTATCTGCTGTACAGTACACTGCCTCTCCATACTACACACACCTGTACTACCTGCTGTACAGTACACTGCCTCTCTATAATACACACCCCTATATTATCTGCTGTACAGTACACTGCCTCTCCATACTATACACACACCTATACTATCTGCTGTACAGTACGTTGCCTCTCCATACTACGCACACACCTGTACTGTCTGCTGTACAGTGCACTGCCTCTCCATACTACACACACCTGTATTTTCTGCTGTACAGTGCACTGCTTTTCCATACTACACACACACCTGTACTATCTGCTGTACAGTACACTGCCTATCCAAACTACACACACCTCTACTATCTGATGTACAGTACACTGCATCTCCATACTACCCACACTTTTGCTATCTGCTGTACAGTACACTGCCTCTCCACACTACCCACACCTTTACTATCTGCTCTACAGTACACTGCCTCTCCATACTACCCACACCTGCACTATCTGCTGTAAAGTACACCGTCTCTCCACACTACCCACACCTTTACTATCTGCTCTACAGTACACTGCCTCTACATACTACCCACACCTGTACTATCTGCTGTACGGTACACTACCTCTCCCTACTACACACGCACCTGTACTACCTGCTGTACATTACACTGCCGTCCCATACTTCACACACACCTGTACTATCTGCTGTACAGTACACTGCCGCTCCATACTACACACACACCTGTACTATCTGCTGTACAGTACACTGCCTCTCCATACTACACACACCTGTAATATCTGCTGTACAGTACACTGCCTCTCCATACTACACACACACCTGTTCTTTCTGCTGTACAGTACACTGCCTCTCCATACTACACACACCTCTACTATCTGCTGTACAGTACACTGTCTCTCCACACTACCCACACCTTTACTATCTGCTCTACAGTACACTGCCTCTCCATACTACCCACACCTGTACTATCTGTTGTACGGTACACCGTCTCTCCCTACTACACACCCACCTGTACTACCTGCTGTACAGTACACTGCCGCTCTATACTTCACACACCTGTACTATCTGCTGTACAGTACACTGCCTCTCCATACTACACACACACCTGTACTATCTGTTGTACAGTACGTTGCCTCTCCATACTACACACACACCTGTACTATCTGCTGTACAGTGCACTGCTTTTCCATACTACACACACCTCTACTATCTGCTGTACAGTACATTGCATCTCCATACTACCCACACTTTTGCTATCTGCTGTACAGTACACTGCCTCTCTATACTACACACACACCTGTACTATCTGCTGCACAGTACACTGCCTCTCCATACTGCACACACACCTGTACTATCTGCTGTACAGTACACTGCGCTCCATACTACACACACACCTGTTCTATCTGCTGAACAGTATACTGCCGCTTCATACTACACACACACCTGAATTATCTGCTGTACAGTACACTGCCTCTCCATACTATACACACTCCTGTACTATCTGCTGTACAGTACACTGCCTCTCCATACTACACACACCTGTATTATCTGCTCTACAGTAGACTGCCTCTCCATACTACACACACACCTGTATTATCTGCTGTACAGTACACTGCCGCTCCATACTACACACACCTGTACTACCTGCTGTACAGTACACTGCCGCTCCATACTACACACACCTGTATTATCTGCTCTACAGTAGACTGCCTCTCCAAACTACACACGCACCTGTATTTCCTGCTGTACAGTACACTGCTTCTCTATATTATACACACACCTGTATTATCTGCTGTACAGTATGCTGCCTCTCCATACTATACACATTTATATTTTCTGCTGTACAGTACACTGCCTCTCCATACTACACACACCTGTATTTTCTGCTGTACAGTGCACTGCTTTTCCATACTACACACTCCTCTACTATCTGCTGTACAGTACACTGCATCTCTATGCTACCCACGCCTTTGCTATCTGCTGTACAGTACACTGCCGCTCCATACTACACACACCTGTACTATCTGCTGTACAGTACACTGCCGCTCCATACTACACACACCTGTCCTATCTGCTCTACAGTACACTGCCGCTCCATACTACGCACACACCTGTACTATCTGCTGTACAGTACACTGCCGCTCCATTCTACACACACCTGTACTATCTGCTGTACAGTACACTGCCTCTCCATAATACACACACCTGTACTATCTGCTGTACAGTACACTGCCTCTCCATACTACACACACCTATACTATCTGCTGTACAATACACTTCTTCTCCATACTACACACCTGTACTATCTGCTTTACAATACACTGCCTCTCCATACTGCATACCTATAGTATCTGCTGTACAGTACACTGCCGCTCCATACTACACACACACCTGTACTATCTGCTGTACAGTACACTGCCGCTCCATACTACACACACCTGTACTACCTGCTGTACAGTTCACTGCCGCTCCATACTACACACACCTGTATTATCTGCTCTACAGTAGACTGCCTCTCCATAATACACACGCACCTGTATTTTCTGCTCTACAGTACACTGCTTCTCTATATTATACACATACCTGTATTATCTGTTGTACGGTACACAGCCTCTCTATACTATACACACCTTTATTATCTGCTGTACAGTACACTGCCTCTCCATACTACACACACCTGTACTACCTGCTGTACAGTACACTGCCTCTCTATAATACACACCCCTATATTATCTGCTGTACAGTACACTGCTTCTCCATACTATACACACACCTGTACTATCTGCTGTACAGTACGTTGCCTCTCCATACTACGCACACACCTGTACTGTCTGCTGTACAGTGCACTGCCTCTCCATACTACACACAACTGTATTTTCTGCTGTACAGTGCACTGCTTTTCCATACTACACACACACCTGTACTATCTGCTGTACAGTACACTGCCTATCCAAACTACACACACCTGTACTATCTGCTGTACAGTACACTGCCTCTCCACACTACCCACACCTGCACTATCTGCTGTACAGTACACCGTCTCTCCACACTACCCACACCTTTACTATCTGCTCTACAGTACACTGCCTCTACATACTACCCACACCTGTACTATCTGCTGTACGGTACACTACCTCTCCCTACTACACACGCACCTGTACTACCTGCTGTACATTACACTGCCGTCCCATACTACACACACACACCTGTACTATCTGCTGTACAGTACACTGCCGCTCCATACTACACACACACCTGTACTATCTGCTGTACAGTACACTGCCTCTCCATACTACACACACCTGTAATATCTGCTGTACAGTACACTGCCTCTCCATACTACACACACACCTGTTCTTTCTGCTGTACAGTACACTGCCTCTCCATACTACACACACCTGTACTACCTGCTGTACAGTACACTGCCTCTCCATACTACTCACACCTGTACTATCTGCTGTACAGTACACTGCCGCTCCATACTACACACACCTCTACTATCTGCTGTACAGTACACTGTCTCTCCACACTACCCACACCTTTACTATCTGCTCTACAGTACACTGCCTCTCCATACTACCCACACCTGTACTATCTGTTGTACGGTACACTGCCTCTCCCTACTACACACGCACCTGTACTACCTGCTGTACAGTACACTGCCGCTCTATACTTCACACACCTGTACTATCTGCTGTACAGTACACTGCCTCTCCATACTACACACACACCTGTACTATCTGTTGTACAGTACGTTGCCTCTCCATACTACACACACCTGTACTATCTGCTGTACAGTGCACTGCTTTTCCATACTACACACACCTCTACTATCTGCTGTACAGTACATTGCATCTCCATACTACCCACACTTTTGCTATCTGCTGTACAGTACACTGCCTCTCCATACTACACACACACCTGTACTATCTGCTGTACAGTACACTGCCTCTCCATACTGCACACACACCTGTACTATCTGCTGTACAGTACACTGCCGCTCCATACTACACACACACCTTTACTATCTGCTGTACAGTATACTGCCGCTTCATACTACACACACACCTGTATTATCTGCTGTACAGTACACTGCCTCTCCATACTACACACACTCCTGTACTATCTGCTGTACAGTACACTGCCTCTCCATACTACACACACCTGTATTATCTGCTCTACAGTAGACTGCCTCTCCATACTATACACGCACCTGTATTTCCTGCTGTACAGTACACTGCTTCTCTATATTATACACACACCTGTATTATCTGCTGTACAGTATACTGCCTCTCCATACTATACACATTTATATTTTCTGCTGTACAGTACACTGCCTCTCCATACTACACACACCTGTAATTTCTGCTGTACAGTGCACTGCTTTTCCATACTACACACTCCTCTACTATCTGCTGTACAGTACACTGCATCTCTATGCTACCCACACCTTTGCTATCTGTTGTACAGTACACTGCCGCTCCATACTACACACACACACCTGTACTACCTGCTGTACAGTACACTGCCACTCCATACTACACACACCTGTACTACCTGCTGTACAGTACACTGCCACTCCATACTACACACACCTGTACTATCTGCTGTACAGTACACTGCCGCTCCATACTACACACACACCTGTACTACCTGCTGTACAGTACACTGCCACTCCATACTACACACACCTGTACTATCTGCTGTACAGTACACTGTCACTCCATACTACACACACCTGTCCTATCTGCTCTACAGTACACTGCCGCTCCATACTACGCACACACCTGTACTATCTGCTGTACAGTACACTGCTGCTCCATTCTACACACACCTGTACTATCTGTTGTACAGTACACTGCCTCTCCATAATACACACACCTGTACTATCTGCTGTACAGTACACTGCCTCTCCATTCTACACACACCTGTATTATCTGCTGTACAGTACACTACACACACCTGTACTATCTGCTGTACAGTACACTGCCGCTTCATACTACACACACCTGTCCTATCTGCTCTACAGTACACTGCCGCTCCATACTACACACACACCTGTACTATCTGCTGTACAGTAACTGCCTCTCCATAATACACACACACCTGTACTATCTGCTGTACAGTACACTGCCTCTCCATACTGCACACACACCTGTACTATCTGCTGTACAGTACACTGCCGCTCCATACTACACACACACCTGTTCTATCTGCTGAACAGTATACTGCCGCTTCATACTACACACACACCTGAATTATCTGCTGTACAGTACACTGCCTCTCCATACTATACACACTCCTGTACTATCTGCTGTACAGTACACTGCCTCTCCATACTACACACACCTGTATTATCTGCTCTACAGTAGACTGCCTCTCCATACTACACACACACCTGTATTATCTGCTGTACAGTACACTGCCGCTCCATTCTACACACACCTGTACTATCTGCTGTACAGTACACTGCCTCTCCATAATACACACACCTGTACTATCTGCTGTACAGTACACTGCCTCTCCATACTACACACACCTATACTATCTGCTGTACAATACACTTCTTCTCCATACTACACACCTGTACTATCTGCTTTACAATACACTGCCTCTCCATACTGCATACCTATAGTATCTGCTGTACAGTACACTGCCGCTCCATACTACACACACACCTGTACTATCTGCTGTACAGTACACTGCCGCTCCATACTACACACACCTGTACTACCTGCTGTACAGTTCACTGCCGCTCCATACTACACACACACCTGTACTATCTGTTGTACAGTACGTTGCCTCTCCATACTACACACACCTGTACTATCTGCTGTACAGTGCACTGCTTTTCCATACTACACACACCTCTACTATCTGCTGTACAGTACATTGCATCTCCATACTACCCACACTTTTGCTATCTGCTGTACAGTACACTGCCTCTCCATACTACACACACACCTGTACTATCTGCTGTACAGTACACTGCCTCTCCATACTGCACACACACCTGTACTATCTGCTGTACAGTACACTGCCGCTCCATACTACACACACACCTGTACTATCTGCTGAACAGTATACTGCCGCTTCATACTACACACACACCTGAATTATCTGCTGTACAGTACACTGCCTCTCCATACTATACACACTCCTGTACTATCTGCTGTACAGTACACTGCCTCTCCATACTACACACACCTGTATTATCTGCTCTACAGTAGACTGCCTCTCCATACTATACACGCACCTGTATTTCCTGCTGTACAGTACACTGCTTCTCTATATTATACACACACCTGTATTATCTGCTGTACAGTATACTGCCTCTCCATACTATACACATTTATATTTTCTGCTGTACAGTACACTGCCTCTCCATACTACACACACCTGTAATTTCTGCTGTACAGTGCACTGCTTTTCCATACTACACACTCCTCTACTATCTGCTGTACAGTACACTGCATCTCTATGCTACCCACACCTTTGCTATCTGTTGTACAGTACACTGCCGCTCCATACTACACACACACCTGTACTACCTGCTGTACAGTACACTGCCACTCCATACTACACACACCTGTACTACCTGCTGTACAGTACACTGCCACTCCATACTACACACACCTGTACTATCTGCTGTACAGTACACTGCCGCTCCATACTACACACACACCTGTACTACCTGCTGTACAGTACACTGCCACTCCATACTACACACACCTGTACTATCTGCTGTACAGTACACTGTCACTCCATACTACACACACCTGTCCTATCTGCTCTACAGTACACTGCCGCTCCATACTACGCACACACCTGTACTATCTGCTGTACAGTACACTGCCGCTCCATTCTACACACACCTGTACTATCTGTTGTACAGTACACTGCCTCTCCATAATACACACACCTGTACTATCTGCTGTACAGTACACTGCCTCTCCATACTACACACACCTGTATTATCTGCTGTACAGTACACTACACACACCTGTACTATCTGCTGTACAGTACACTGCCGCTTCATACTACACACACCTGTCCTATCTGCTCTACAGTACACTGCCGCTCCATACTACACACACACCTGTACTATCTGCTGTACAGTAACTGCCTCTCCATAATACACACACACCTGTACTATCTGCTGTACAGTACACTGCCTCTCCCTACTACACACGCACCTGTACTACCTGCTGTACAGTACACTGCCTCTCCATACTACACACACACCTGTACTATCTGCTGTACAGTACACTGCCTCTCCCTACTACACACGCACCTGTACTGCCCTGCTGTACAGTACACTGCCGTTCTATACTACACACACACCTGTGCTATCTGCTGTACAGTACACTGCCGCTTCATACTACACACACCTGTACTATCTGCTGTACAGTACACTGCCGCTCCATTCTACACACACAGCTGTACTACCTGCTGTACAGTACACTGCCTCTCCCTACTACACACGCACCTGTACTGCCTGCTGTACAGTACACTGCCACTCTATACTATACACACACCTGTACTATCTGCTGTACAGTACACTGCCGCTCCATGCTACGCACACACCTGCACTATCTGCTGTACAGTACACTGCCGCTCCATACTACACACACAGCTGTACTACCTGCTGTACAGTACACTGCTGCTGCATACTACACACACCTGTACTATCTGCTGTACAGTACACTGCCGCTCCATACTACACACACCTGTACTATCTGCTGTACAGTACACTGCCGCTCCATACTACACACATCTGTACTATCTGCTGTACAGTACTCTGCCGCTCCATACTACACACACACCTGTACTACCTGCTGTACAGTACACTGCCTCTCCATACTACACACACACACACATGTACTATCTGCTGTACAGTACACTGCCGCTCCATACTACACACACCTGTGCTATCTGCTGTACAGTACACTGCTGCTCCATACTACACACACACCTGTACTACCTGCTGTACAGTACACTGCCTCTCCATACTACACACACCTGTACTATCTGCTGTACAGTACACTGCCTCTCCATACTACACACACCTGTACTATCTGCTGTACAGTACACTGCCGCTCCATTCTACACACACCTGTACTGCCTGCTTTACAGTACACTGCCTCTCCATACTACACACACCTGTACTATCTGCTGTACAGTACATTGCCGCTCCATACTACACACACACCTGTACTATCTGCTGTACAGTACACTGCCTCTCCCTACTACACACGCACCTGTACTACCTGCTGTACAGTACACTGCCTCTCCATACTACACACACACCTGTACTATCTGCTGTACAGTACACTGCCTCTCCCTACTACACACGCACCTGTACTGCCCTGCTGTACAGTACACTGCCGTTCTATACTACACACACACCTGTGCTATCTGCTGTACAGTACACTGCCGCTTCATACTACACACACACCTGTACTATCTGCTGTACAGTACACTGCCGCTCCATTCTACACACACAGCTGTACTACCTGCTGTACAGTACACTGCCTCTCCCTACTACACACGCACCTGTACTGCCTGCTGTACAGTACACTGCCACTCTATACTATACACACACCTGTACTATCTGCTGTACAGTACACTGCCGCTCCATGCTACGCACACACCTGCACTATCTGCTGTACAGTACACTGCCGCTCCATACTACACACACAGCTGTACTACCTGCTGTACAGTACACTGCTGCTGCATACTACACACACCTGTACTATCTGCTGTACAGTACACTGCCGCTCCATACTACACACACCTGTACTATCTGCTGTACAGTACACTGCCGCTCCATACTACACACATCTGTACTATCTGCTGTACAGTACTCTGCCGCTCCATACTACACACACACCTGTACTACCTGCTGTACAGTACACTGCCTCTCCATACTACACACACACACACATGTACTATCTGCTGTACAGTACACTGCCGCTCCATACTACACACACCTGTGCTATCTGCTGTACAGTACACTGCTGCTCCATACTACACACACACCTGTACTACCTGCTGTACAGTACACTGCCTCTCCATACTACACACACCTGTACTATCTGCTGTACAGTACACTGCCTCTCCATACTACACACACCTGTACTATCTGCTGTACAGTACACTGCCGCTCCATTCTACACACACCTGTACTACCTGCTTTACAGTACACTGCCTCTCCATACTACACACACACCTGTACTATCTGCTGTACAGTACATTGCCGCTCCATACTACACACACACCTGTACTATCTGCTGTACAGTACACTGCCGCTCCATACTACACACACACCTGTACTACCTGCTGTACAGTACACTGCCACTCCATACTACACACACCTGTACTATCTGCTGTACAGTACACTGTCACTCCATACTACACACACCTGTCCTATCTGCTCTACAGTACACTGCCGCTCCATACTACGCACACACCTGTACTATCTGCTGTACAGTACACTGCCGCTCCATTCTACACACACCTGTACTATCTGTTGTACAGTACACTGCCTCTCCATAATACACACACCTGTACTATCTGCTGTACAGTACACTGCCTCTCCATACTACACACACCTGTATTATCTGCTGTACAGTACACTACACACACCTGTACTATCTGCTGTACAGTACACTGCCGCTTCATACTACACACACCTGTCCTATCTGCTCTACAGTACACTGCCGCTCCATACTACACACACACCTGTACTATCTGCTGTACAGTAACTGCCTCTCCATAATACACACACACCTGTACTATCTGCTGTACAGTACACTGCCTCTCCCTACTACACACGCACCTGTACTACCTGCTGTACAGTACACTGCCTCTCCATACTACACACACACCTGTACTATCTGCTGTACAGTACACTGCCTCTCCCTACTACACACGCACCTGTACTGCCCTGCTGTACAGTACACTGCCGTTCTATACTACACACACACCTGTGCTATCTGCTGTACAGTACACTGCCGCTTCATACTACACACACCTGTACTATCTGCTGTACAGTACACTGCCGCTCCATTCTACACACACAGCTGTACTACCTGCTGTACAGTACACTGCCTCTCCCTACTACACACGCACCTGTACTGCCTGCTGTACAGTACACTGCCACTCTATACTATACACACACCTGTACTATCTGCTGTACAGTACACTGCCGCTCCATGCTACGCACACACCTGCACTATCTGCTGTACAGTACACTGCCGCTCCATACTACACACACAGCTGTACTACCTGCTGTACAGTACACTGCTGCTGCATACTACACACACCTGTACTATCTGCTGTACAGTACACTGCCGCTCCATACTACACACACCTGTACTATCTGCTGTACAGTACACTGCCGCTCCATACTACACACATCTGTACTATCTGCTGTACAGTACTCTGCCGCTCCATACTACACACACACCTGTACTACCTGCTGTACAGTACACTGCCTCTCCATACTACACACACACACACATGTACTATCTGCTGTACAGTACACTGCCGCTCCATACTACACACACCTGTGCTATCTGCTGTACAGTACACTGCTGCTCCATACTACACACACACCTGTACTACCTGCTGTACAGTACACAGCCTCTCCATACTACACACACCTGTACTATCTGCTGTACAGTACACTGCCTCTCCATACTACACACACCTGTACTATCTGCTGTACAGTACACTGCCGCTCCATTCTACACACACCTGTACTACCTGCTTTACAGTACACTGCCTCTCCATACTACACACACCTGTACTATCTGCTGTACAGTACATTGCCGCTCCATACTACACACACACCTGTACTATCTGCTGTACAGTACACTGCCGCTCCATTCTACACACACCTGTACTACCTGCTTTACAGTACACTGCCTCTCCATACTACACACACCTGTACTATCTGCTGTACAGTACATTGCCGCTCCATACTACACACACACCTGTACTATCTGCTGTACAGTACACTGCCTCTCCCTACTACACACGCACCTGTACTACCTGCTGTACAGTACACTGCCTCTCCATACTACACACACACCTGTACTATCTGCTGTACAGTACACTGCCTCTCCCTACTACACACGCACCTGTACTGCCCTGCTGTACAGTACACTGCCGTTCTATACTACACACACACCTGTGCTATCTGCTGTACAGTACACTGCCGCTTCATACTACACACACACCTGTACTATCTGCTGTACAGTACACTGCCGCTCCATTCTACACACACAGCTGTACTACCTGCTGTACAGTACACTGCCTCTCCCTACTACACACGCACCTGTACTGCCTGCTGTACAGTACACTGCCACTCTATACTATACACACACCTGTACTATCTGCTGTACAGTACACTGCCGCTCCATGCTACGCACACACCTGCACTATCTGCTGTACAGTACACTGCCGCTCCATACTACACACACAGCTGTACTACCTGCTGTACAGTACACTGCTGCTGCATACTACACACACCTGTACTATCTGCTGTACAGTACACTGCCGCTCCATACTACACACACCTGTACTATCTGCTGTACAGTACACTGCCACTCCATACTACACACATCTGTACTATCTGCTGTACAGTACTCTGCCGCTCCATACTACACACACACCTGTACTACCTGCTGTACAGTACACTGCCTCTCCATACTACACACACACACACATGTACTATCTGCTGTACAGTACACTGCCGCTCCATACTACACACACCTGTGCTATCTGCTGTACAGTACACTGCTGCTCCATACTACACACACACCTGTACTACCTGCTGTACAGTACACTGCCTCTCCATACTACACACACCTGTACTATCTGCTGTACAGTACACTGCCTCTCCATACTACACACACCTGTACTATCTGCTGTACAGTACACTGCCGCTCCATTCTACACACACCTGTACTACCTGCTTTACAGTACACTGCCTCTCCATACTACACACACCTGTACTATCTGCTGTACAGTACATTGCCGCTCCATACTACACACACACCTGTACTATCTGCTGTACAGTACACTGCGTCTCCATACTACACACACCTGTACTACCTGCTGTACAGTACACTGCCGCTCCATACTACACACACACCTGTACTATCTGCTGTACAGTACACTGCCTCTCCCTACTACACACGCACCTGTACTGCCTGCTGTACAGTACACTGCCACTCTATACTATACACACACCTGTACTATCTGCTGTACAGTACACTGCCGCTCCATGCTACGCACACACCTGCACTATCTGCTGTACAGTACACTGCCGCTCCATACTACACACACAGCTGTACTACCTGCTGTACAGTACACTGCTGCTGCATACTACACACACCTGTACTATCTGCTGTACAGTACACTGCCGCTCCATACTACACACACCTGTACTATCTGCTGTACAGTACACTGCCGCTCCATACTACACACATCTGTACTATCTGCTGTACAGTACTCTGCCGCTCCATACTACACACACCTGTACTACCTGCTGTACAGTACACTGCCTCTCCATACTACACACACACACACATGTACTATCTGCTGTACAGTACACTGCCGCTCCATACTACACACACCTGTGCTATCTGCTGTACAGTACACTGCTGCTCCATACTACACACACACCTGTACTACCTGCTGTACAGTACACTGCCTCTCCATACTACACACACCTGTACTATCTGCTGTACAGTACACTGCCTCTCCATACTACACACACCTGTACTATCTGCTGTACAGTACACTGCCGCTCCATTCTACACACACCTGTACTACCTGCTTTACAGTACACTGCCTCTCCATACTACACACACCTGTACTATCTGCTGTACAGTACATTGCCGCTCCATACTACACACACACCTGTACTATCTGCTGTACAGTACACTGCGTCTCCATACTACACACACACACACACACACGTACTATCTGCTGTACAGTACACTGCCTCTCCATACTACACACACACACACACTATCTGCTGTACAGTACACTGCCGCTCCATACTACACACACACACGTACTATCTGCTGTACAGTACACTGCCTCTCCATACTACACACACCTGTACTATCTGCTGTACAGTACACTGCCTCTCCATACTATACACACCTGTACTATCTGCTGTACAGTACACTGCCGCTCCATACTACACACACACACGTACTATTTGCTGTACAGTACACTGCTGCTCCATACTACACACACACCTGTACTATCTGCTGTACAGTACACTGCCGCTCCATACTACACACACCTGTACTATCTGCTGTACAGTACACTGCCGCTCCATACTACACACACCTGTACTACCTGCTGTACAGTACACTGCCGCTCCATACTACACACACCTGTACTACCTGCTGTACAGTACACTGCCTCTCCATACTACACACACCTGTATTATCTACTGTACAGTGCACTGCCTCTCCCTACTACACACACCTGTACTACCTGCTGTACAGTACACTGCCGCTCCATACTACACACACACACTTACTATTTGCTGTACAGTACACTGCCTCTCCATACTACACACAACCAAGGCAGGTGCAAGGATTTTTCCCGCCCTAGGCAAAAGCTTATTTTGCTGCCCCTTGACTCCGCCCATTGACCATGCCCTTTGACCCGCCCCTTTTTTGTTGGCCACCTATTTAATGATTGTTGCATGCAACATTTTACTTCACCAGCTAATTATAGATATTCTACAGCAGTCTCATTACAATCCCCTCCCCCCCCAATCAGCCTTTCGACCAAATAATAAAAATATTAAAATAGAACATTTTATAAAACATTTTAATTGTAAACATTTTCTCATATGCAAAACATAAAATAGCAAAATACAGCAGCACGTACCTCTCACGGCCAGGGCCTCCAGGTGACGTCTCCTGCAATGTAGATCTACTCTGTCATCATCTTCTCCATTCGGTTCCACTTCTCTCAGCCGCCTCGTCTCTGCAGAGTGTGACACCACATGGACATCTTAGTGTCCTCACTTTTCTTCCATCACCCCCAACCTGGAGTCCCCGCAGTGTTATCCTGCTGCTCGCTTTGCCCCCTAATACCCCAACTAATATCCTGAAGAAATAATAGTGTCCCCATAGTAATAGTACTCCTCACAGTCCCACCAATAGTAATTCCCTTCTAGAATGCCCTCATTAGTAATACTGCCCCTACACTGCCCCACATTATGTAATGTGCCCCCACACTGCCTCCCATTATGTAATGTGCCCCCACACTGCCTCCCATTATGTAATGTGCCCCCACACTGCCTCCCATTATGTAATTTGCCCCTACACTGCCCCACATTATGTAATGTGCCCCCACACTGCCTCCCATTATGTAATGTGCCCCCACACTGCCTCCCATTATGTAATGTGCCCCCACACTGCCTCCCATTATGTAATGTGCCCCCACACTGCCCCACATTATGTAATGTGCCCCCACACTGCCCCACATTATGTAATGTGCCCCCACACTGCCGCACATTATGTAATTTGCCCCCACACTGCCTCACATTATGTAATTTGCCCCCACACTGCCTCACATTAAGTAATTTCCCCCCACACTGCCCCACATTATGTAATGTGCCCCCACACTGCCTCACATTATGTAATGTGCCCCCACACTGCCTCACATTATGTAATGTGCCCCCACACTGCCTCCCATTATGTAATGTGCCCCCACACTGCCTCACATTATGTAATTTGCCCCCACACTGCCCCACATTATGTAATTTGCCCCCACACTGCCTCACATTAAGTAATTTCCCCCCACACTGCCCCACATTATGTAATGTGCCCCCACACTGCCTCCCATTATGTAATGTGCCCCCACACTGCCTCACATTATGTAATGTGCCCCTACACTGCCTCACATTATGTAATTTGCCCCCACACTGCCTCACATTATGTAATTTCCCCCCACACTGCCTCACATTAAGTAATTTCCCCCCACACTGCCTCACATTATGTAATGTGCCCCTACACTGCCGCACATTATGTAATTTGCCCCCACACTGCCCCACATTATGTAATTTGCCCCCCACACTGCCTCACATTATGTAATTTGCCCCCACACTGCCTCACATTATGTAATTTGCCCCCACACTGCCCCACATTATGTAATTTGCCCCCACACTGCCTCACATTAAGTAATTTGCCCCCACACTGCCCCACATTATGTAATTTGCCCCCACACTGCCCCACATTATGTAATTTACCTCCACACTGCCTCACATTAAGTAATTTGCCCCCACACTGCCCCACATTATGTAATTTGCCCCCACACTGCCCCACATTATGTAATTTACCTCCACACTGCCTCACATTAAGTAATTTGACCCCACACTGCCCCACATTATGTAATTTCCCCCCACACTGCCCCACATTAAGTAATTTGCCCCCACACTACCCCACATTAAGTAATTTGCCCCCACACTGCCTCACATAATGTAATTTGCCCCCACACTGAGTCACATTATGTAATTTGCCCCCACACTGCCCCACATTATGTAATTTGCCCCCACACTGCCTCACATTATGTAATTTGCCCCCACACTGCCTCACATTATGTAATTTGCCCCCACACTGCCTCACATTAAATAATTTGCCTCCACACTGCCTCACATTAAGTAATTTGCCCCCACACTGAGTCACATTATGTAATTTGCCCCCACACTGCCCCACATTATGTAATTTGCCCCCACACTGCCCCACATTAAGTAATTTGCCCCCACACTGAGTCACATTATGTAATTTGCCCCCACACTGCCCCACATTATGTAATTTGCCCCCACACTGCCCCACATTATGTAATTTGCCCCCACACTGCCTCACATTAAGTAATTTGCCCCCCACACTGCCTCACATTATGTAATTTCCCCCCACACTGCCCCACATTATGTAATTTACCCCCACACTGCCTCACATTAAGTAATTTGCCCCCACACTGCCTCACATAATGTAATTTGCCCCCCACACTGCCTCACATTAAGTAATTTGACCCCACACTGCCCCACATTAAGTAATTTGACCCCACACTACCCCACATTAAGTAATTTGCCCCCCACACTGCCTCACATAATGTAATTTGCCCCCACACTGAGTCACATTATGTAATTTGCCCCACACTGCCCCACATTATGTAATTTGCCCCCCACACTGCCTCACATTATGTAATTTGCCCCCCACACTGCCTCACATTATGTAATTTGCCCCCACACTGAGTCACATTATGTAATTTACCCCCACACTGCCTCACATTAAGTAATTTGACCCCACACTGCCCCACATTATGTAATTTGCCCCCACACTGAGTCACATAATGTAATTTACCCCCACACTGCCTCACATTAAGTAATTTGACCCCACACTGCCCCACATTAAGTAATTTGACCCCACACTACCCCACATTAAGTAATTTGCCCCCCCACACTGCCTCACATAATGTAATTTGCCCCCACACTGAGTCACATTATGTAATTTGCCCCCACACTGCCCCACATTATGTAATTTGCCCCCCACACTGCCTCACATTATGTAATTTGCCCCCACACTGCCTCACATTATGTAATTTGCCCCCACACTGAGTCACATTATGTAATTTGCCCCCACACTGCCCCACATTAAGTAATTTTCCCCCACACTGCCTCACATTATGTACTTTCCCCCCACACTGCCTCACATTATGTAATTTGCCCCCACACTGCCTCACTTTAAGTAATTTGCCCCCACACTGAGTCACATTATGTAATTTGCCCCCACACTGCCCCACATTATGTAATTTGCCCCCACACTGCCCCACATTATGTAATTTGCCCCCACACTGCCCACATTATGTAATTTGCCCCCACACTGCCTCACATAAAGTAATTTGCCCCCCACACTGCCCCACATTATGTAATTTACCCCCACACTGCCTCATATTACGTAATTTGCCCCCCACACTGCCCCACATTATGTAATTTACCCCCACACTGCCTCATATTACGTAATTGGCCCCCCACACTGCCCCACATTAAGTAATTTGACCCCACACTGCCCCACATTAAGTAATTTGACCCCACACTGCCTCATATTACGTAATTTGCCCCCCACACTACCCCACATTAAGTAATTTACCCCCCACACTGCCTCATATTACGTAATTTGCCCCCCACACTGCCCCACATTATGTAATTTACCCCCACACTGCCTCATATTACGTAATTGGCCCCCCACACTGCCCCACATTAAGTAATTTGACCCCACACTGCCCCACATTAAGTAATTTGACCCCACACTACCCCACATTAAGTAATTTGACCCCACACTGCCTCACATTATGTAATTTGCCCCCCACTGAGTCATATTAAGTAATTTGCCCCCACACTGCCTCACATTATGTAATTTGCCCCCACACTGTCTCACATTAAGTAATATGCCCCCACACTGCCTCACATTAAGTAATTTGCCCCCACACTGCCCCACATTATGTTGTTTGCCCCCACACTGCCCCACATTATGTTGTTTGCCCCCCACACTGCCCCACATTATGTTGTTTGCCCCCCCCCACACTGCCCCACATTATGTTGTTTGCCCCCCACACTGCACCACATTATGTTGTTTGCCCCCCACACTGCCCCACATTATGTTGTTTGCCCCCCCACACTGCCCCACATTATGTTGTTTGCCCCCCCACACTGCCCCACATTATGTTGTTTGCCCCCCACACTGACCACATTATGTTGTTTCCCCCCACACTGCATCACATTATGTGTTTGCCCCCCCACTGCCTCACATTAATTTGCCCCCCACACTGCACCACATTATGTTGTTTGCCCCCCACACTGCCCCACATTATGTTGTTTGCCCCCCACACTGCCCCACATTAGTTGTTTGCCCCCCACACTGCACCACATTATGTTGTGCCCCCCCACTGCACCACATTATGTTGTTTGCCCCCCACACTGCCTCACATTATTTGCCCCCCACACTGCACCAATTATGTTGTTTGCCCCCCACACTGCCCCACATTATGTTTTGCCCCCCCACACTGCCCCACATTATGTTGTTTGCCCCCCACTGCACCACATTATGTGTTTGCCCCCCCACATGCCCCACATTGTTGTTTGCCCCCCCACACTGCCTCACATTATGTTGTTTGCCCCCCACTGCCCACATTATGTTGTTTGCCCCCCACTGCCTACATTATGTTGTTTGCCCCCACACTGCACTCACATTATGTTGTTTGCCCCCCACACTGCACCACAATTATGTTGTTTGCCCCCCACACTGCCTCACATTATGTTGTTTGCCCCCCACACTGCCTCACATTATGTTGTTTGCCCCCACACTGCCCACATTATGTTGTTTGCCCCCCACAACTGCACTACATTATGTTGTTTGCCCCCCACACTACACCACATTATGTTGTTTGCCCCCCACACTGCACTACATTATGTTGTTTGCCCCCCACACTGCCTCACATTATGTGTTTGCCCCCACACACTGCCTCCACATTATGTTGTTTGCCCCCCACACTGCCCCACATTATGTTGTTTGCCCCCCACACTGCCCCACATTATGTTGTTTGCCCCCACACTGCCCCACATTATGTTGTTTGCCCCCCACACTACACCACATTATGTTGTTTGCCCCCACACTGCCCCACATTATGTTGTTTGCCCCCCACACTGCCCCACATTATGTTGTTTGCCCCCCACACTACACCACATTATGTTGTTTGCCCCCCACACTGCACCACATTATGTTGTTTGCCCCCCACACTGCCCACATTATGTTGTTTGCCCCCCACACTGCCCCACATTATGTTGTTTGCCCCCCCACACTGCCCCACATTATGTTGTTTGCCCCCCACACTGCACCACATTATGTTGTTTGCCCCCCACACTGCACCACATTATGTTGTTTGCCCCCCACACTGCCCCACATTATGTTGTTTGCCCCCCACACTGCCCCACATTATGTTGTTTGCCCCCCACACTGCCCCACATTATGTTGTTTGCCCCCCACACTGCCACCACATTATGTTGTTTGCCCCCCACACTGCCCCACATTATGTTGTTTGCCCCCCACACTGCCCCACATTATGTTGTTTGCCCCCCACACTGCCCCACATTATGTTGTTTGCCCCCCACACTGCCCCACATTATGTTGTTTGCCCCCCACACTGCCCCACATTATGTTGTTTGCCCCCCACACTGCCCCACATTATGTTGTTTGCCCCCCACACTGCCCCACATTATGTTGTTTGCCCCCCACACTGCCCCACATTATGTTGTTTGCCCCCCACACTGCACCACATTATGTTGTTTGCCCCCCACACTGCCCCACATTAGTTGTTTGCCCCCCACACTACACCACATTATGTTGTTTGCCCCCCACACTGCCCCACATTATGTTGTTTGCCCCCCCACACTGCCTCACATTATGTTGTTTGCCCCCCACACTGCACCACATTATGTTGTTTGCCCCCCACACTGCCCCACATTATGTTGTTTGCCCCCCACACTGCACCACATTATGTTGTTTGCCCCCACACTGCCCCACATTATGTTGTTGCCCCCCACACTGCTCCACATTATGTTGTTTGCCCCCCCACACTGCCCCACATTATGTTGTTTGCCCCCCACACTGCCCCACATTATGTTGTTTGCCCCCCACACTGCACCACATTATGTTGTTTGCCCCCCACACTGCACCACATTATGTTGTTTGCCCCCCACACTGCCCCACATTATGTTGTTTGCCCCCCCACACTGCACCACATTATGTTGTTTGCCCCCCCACACTGCCCCACATTATGTTGTTTGCCCCCCACACTGCTCCACATTATGTTGTTTGCCCCCCACACTGCCCCACATTATGTTGTTTGCCCCCCACACTGCCCCACATTATGTTGTTTGCCCTCCACACTGCACCACATTATGTTGTTTGCCCCCCACACTGCACCACATTATGTTGTTTGCCCCCCACACTGCCCCACATTATGTTGTTTGCCCCCCACACTGCTCCACATTATGTTGTTTGCCCCCCACACTGCCCCACATTATGTTATTTGCCCCCCACACTGCCCCACATTATGTTGTTTGCCCTCCACACTGCACCACATTATGTTGTTTGCCCCCCACACTGCACCACATTATGTTGTTTGCCCCCCACACTGCCCCACATTATGTTGTTTGCCCCCCACACTGCCCCACATTATGTTGTTTGCCCTCCACACTGCACCACATTATGTTGTTTGCCCCCCACACTGCACCACATTATGTTGTTTGCCCCCCACACTGCCCCACATTATGTTGTTTGCCCCCCACACTGCCCCACATTATGTTGTTTGCCCTCCACACTGCACCACATTATGTTGTTTGCCCCCCACACTGCACCACATTATGTTGTTTGCCCCCCACAGATGTAATTCACAAATCTCTATTGATGATAATACAGATGTTTAATCAACTCTACATTTTCTTATAATTACTGATCGTGGGAATGACTCAAATCCTGCAGCTAATTTACAGACTCGTCTGGCATCCATGTATAAATGGGAGTGACCCCCTTAGTCGTGACCGGACATTGTGTTGCTTACTGATTTGATCCCACTCAGGAGGTGAGAGTAGAACAGACAGTACTCGATCAGGGTACATCGGCCACTTTCTTCTACCCGCATCCTGGGTCGGAGTTTCAAATCTCCACACAATCACCAGATATCTGCGGTTTGATCATTTTGGTTGATAAACCAACTGTCAGGAGGTATCAGAATCACTACTATCCTGGAGGGAAAACACCAGAGGTCTTTCCTGTATAAAATCCTAAGGCCCCTTTCACACGGGCGAGTATTCCGCGCGGATGCGTGAGGTGAACGCATTGCACCCGCACGGAATCCAGACCCATTAATTTCTATGGGGCTGTTCACATGAGCAGTGATTTTCACGCATCACTTATGCGTTGCGTGAAAATCGCAGCATGCTCCTCTTTGTGCGTTTTTTACGTAACGCAGGCCCCATAGAAATGAATGGGGTTGTGTGAAAATCCCAAGCATCCGCAAGCAAGTGCGGATGCGGTGCGATTTTCACGCACGGTTGCTAGGAGGCGATCGGGGTGGAGACCCGATCATTATTATTTTCCCTTATAACATGGTTATAAGGGAAAATAATAGCATTCAGAATACAGAATACATAGTACAATAGCGCTGGAGGGGTTAAAATAAAAATAAAAAATTTAACTCACCTTAGTCCACTCGATCGCAAAGCCGGCATCTCCTTCTGTCTTCATCTTAGCTATGTGGAGGAACAGGACGTGTGGTGACGTCACTCGGGCCATAACATGATCCATCACGTGATCTTTTACCATGGTGATGGATCACCACAGGTCCGGAGTGACGTCACCACAGGTCCTGTTCCTCCACACAGCTAAGATGAAGACAGAAGGAGATGCCGGGCTTCGCGATCAAGTGGACTAAGGTGAGTTAAGTTTTATTTTATTTTTTTTAACCCCTCCAGCGCTATTTTACTAAGCATTCTGTATTCAGAATGCTATTATTTTCCCTTATAACCATGTTATAAGGGAAAATAATAATGATCGGGTCTCCACCCCGATCGTCTCCTATGGGTACCAAACATGCGTGATTTTTCTCACGCGCGTGCAAAACGCATTACAATGTTTTGCACTCGTGCAGAAAAATCGTGCGTGTTCCCGCGACGCACCCACACATTTTCCCGCAACGCCCGTGTGAAAGAGGCCTAAGGCCAGTTTGTCTTCTATCGGGGACATAAAGTAAAAGGCTTTATATAAAATAAAGGATCAAAGAAAAGATTTCAAATGATTATTGATCCTCGAGGTGGACATATATAACACCTCAAAAAGAGTTTGATTGGTTATTTAATTATATTGTGCAATCAGTAAAACAAGATACAATCATCTATGAAAACATATTAATGATTTATTATACAATAATTAAAAATACAATCAAAGATTAAAATCAATGTGAGATTCAATAATCTGCAATGATACACAGAGATATGTAGTACCCAAAATTCGCCACTAGATGGCACCAACAGAAATACCAGCGTATACACAGTACCTCTCAGACAGAAGAATATAATACAATACGTCTCAACAACAATTTTTAGATAAAAACGTAATAATGTTAAAGGATAGATACACGAACCCTTGCTTTGCACAAACCATGACAAATCTCGGTTAATCGGGTAGGATGGTCACACACTTATAAATTATCAAGCCTTGTATTGACTATGGAATGGAATTATTCCAATCAGAGAGTTACCTCTGAAAACAATATTTACGTCTTTTGTTCAGTAATATGCATCTTTACTGAATAGTGACAATACTGATGTAGCACTTTTAACAACTATACATCCGCCAACAGCGGGGAGTTGCTGAATATCAGGCTGATTCATTTATATTAATACTACACAAAATAAAGTTGTACATTACCGAGAATACAGATGATGTGCAGAGACTAAGGGAAGTCAGCTCTAAGGTACGATCTGGTCATTAGCATCTTTCTCCTGGGTTTTCTTTGTTTCTCTGTTTTCCTGGTTCCCCCTTGTCTTTTTCCTGTTGCTCTTTCTTTTGTTTCAGTTTTGTTTCTCTCTCTCATGTATGTGTGGTTTATCAGTTAGACACACCTTCCTAGCTTGGAGTTTTCCAATCATTGTCGGCTAGGCATGTACATATGATAAGGACTGTGATGTCATTGTAGTACCCAAAATGCACTTTTGCTGTTGGTGTAATGTTACTCATTTACCCATAGGTGACACTATTACCTAAGCTATTAGTATCATTCTATTAAGGGTTATTAAATATCCAAGTATGACTTTATCTCACATTCTATACACATGACCTCTGGAACCTAATTCTAAGCTGGAGGGATTAATTCTGACACTTCTACCAATTAACCACAGACTTTTAGGCACCATTTGAATGTTTCCCATCCTCCTAAAAAAAAATTATATATATATTATGATGAGCCTTGTTTTCTCACAGAGATACCTGTGCCTCCTCTGCTACACCAACGGGTGATTGATGGTTAGTTAACATCTTTACAGATACTCATAAACAAAGTCAATGCTTAAATCTTCTTCATCATATAATAGGAATATATGCGTTCCTATTGAGAAATATTTATGATAACAAATACATAAACGTTCTTAACCCTCTCATGACCAAGGGTCATTGATACCCCTGTGACCACGTCTAATTTTGCAAATCTGACATGTGGTGTCACTTTATGTGGTAATAACTTTGGAACACTTTTACTTATCCAAACCATTCTGAGTTTGTTTTCTCGTGACACATTGTACTTCATGATAGTTATAAATTTGAGTCAATATATTTCAACTTTATTTATGAAAAAATCCCCAATTTACCAAATATTTAGAAACATTAGCAATTTTCTAAATTTCAATTTTTCTGCTTTTAAAACAGAAAGTGATACCTCATAATATATTTATTACTGAATATTCCCCATATGTCTACTTTATGTCGGCATCATTTTGTAAATGTAATTTTATTTTTTTAGGACGTTAGAGGCTTAGAAATTTAAAAGAAATTCTTAAAATCTTGAAAAAAAAATCCAAAACTCACTTTTAAGGACCAGTTCAGATCTGAAGTCAGTTTGTGGGGCTTACATAGTGAAAACCTCCCATAAATGACCCCATTTTAGAAACTACACCCCTCAAGTTACTCAAAACTGATTTTACAAACTTTGGTAACCTTTTAGCTGTTCCACAAGAATTAAAGGAAAATGGAGATGACATTTCTAAATTTCACTTTTTTGGCAGATTTTCCATTTTAATAATTTTTTTTCTTAAACACATTGAGGGCTAACAGCCAAACAAAATTCAATATTTATTAACCCGATTCTGCGGTTTTCAGAAATACCCCACATGTGCTCGTAAACTGCTTTACGGGCACACGGCAGGGCACAGAAGAAAAGGAGCGCCACATGGTTTTTGGATGGCAGATTTTGCTGGACTGGTTTCTAGATGCCATGTCCCATTTTAAGCCCCCTGATGCACCATTACATTAGAAACTCCCAAAAAGTGATCCCATTGTGGAAACTAGGGGATAAGGTGCCAGTTTTATTGGTACTATTTTGTGGTACATATGATTTTTAATTGTTTTATATTACGTTTTTAGTGAGGCGAGGTAACCAAAAAATGGCTGTTTTGGCACTGATTTATTTTTAATATTTTACTACATTTATCTGACAGGGTAGATCATGTGCTATTTTTATAGAGCAGGTTGTTATGGATGCAGTGATATCAAATATGACTACTTTCTTTGTTTGTTTCAGTTTTACATAATAAAGCATTTAAAAAAATAATACATTTCTGCCGATCGTCTTGTGTAGGGGCTCATTTTTTGCAGTAAGAGTTGATGTATTTATTGGTACCATTTTTGGGTACATAGGATTTTATGATCATTCATTATTACACTTTACAGGGCAAGCTGACCCAAAAATTGTTTTTTTGGAACAGTTTTTATTTATTTATTTTTACAGCGTTCCCCTGAGCGGTTAGGTCATGTGATATGTTTATAGAGCTGCTTGTTATGGATCTGGCAATACCTAATATGTATACTTTTTAAAATTGATTTCACTTTAACATAATAATAGCATATTTGAAACAAAAAAAAAATGTTTTAGTGTCTCCACGTTCTAAGCACTATAGTTTTTTTTAAATTTTTTAAGCGATTTTCTTATGTAGGGGCTAATTTTTTCAGGATGAGGTGACAGTTTTATTGGTACCTTTTTGTAGTGCGTACGCCTTTTTGATTGTTTAATGTTGAACTTTTTGTGATGTAGAGTGACAAAAATAGCTTTTTTTTACACAGTTTTTATTTTTTATTTTTATGGTGTTTATCGGACAGGGTGGATCATGTGATATATTTATAGAGCTAGTCGTTATGGATGCGGTGATACCTAACATGTGTAGTTCATTTATTTTTTCATATTTTAATCTCTTATAAATGAGAGGATATAGTAAAAGGCAATTTATTTTATTTTTAATTTACATTTTTATTTATTTATTAAACTTTTTTTTTCCACTCTTTTTTTTCTCAAGTCCCACTTGGATCTTGAAGATACAGTGGGGCTGATGGCTGTACTATACTTTGTAATGCTCTTGCATTGCAAAGTATAATACTATCAGTTTTACACTGATAGATGGCAACACTGGACGCCTTTGCGTGGCAGCCCGGTGGTTGAGAGAGGGAACCTCCTCCCCCTGTTAACCCCTTGGATGCCACTGACAGTAGCATCTAAGGGGTTACAGCAGAGTGTCAGCATACAGCTGACACTCGCTGTTAATGGTGGCGGCTCGGGAACAGAGCCACTGCCATCACAAATAGCAGGGGCACGGGGGGCTGGGCCGACACAGATGAGGCAGGGTCGGCACAGATGGGGCAGAGCATGGAGGAAACAGCAAGCAGGGGAGACATCTAGGGGCAGAGGGACACCAGGGAAGACATCAGGGGGCACAGATCAGTGTACACATATTGGGGGCACACAGCAGCCAGTGCCTGATTTCAGGCTCTGATCTGCAGAGCGCAGATCAGAGCCTGAAACCAGCATTTTAACACTGCCGCGATCCTATTGGTTAGTCTGCACAGACTAACCAATCCGAGCGATTGCTGACAAGGGACCACTCTGATTGGTCCCTTGCCGGCATTACTGGACTGTATGCTGTCCGTGACAGCAGCAGGACACGGGCAGAAGCTTTAATCCAAGTGTTTTGCAGCTACACGGGGTATGTGCAGATAGCACATTTATAGCCGTATGGCATTTGGGAAGGGGTTAATAATACATAACAATATAAAATGATACATATGTCTTATTGATTTTCAAAACTAAGGTTGATTATACGGGTATACAGATATTACAGATTTTCTGCTTCATTAATAGATACCAAACTGTAGAGGTAATTAGCACCAGCTGCATCTAGAAAATATTCTTATCTCAGCCATAAATCCATAAGGAGACAAGAATGCCTCTTCTCAGACTAGTACATGAACTTTGATTTTTCCTTAAACCACTTTCGGACTACTTTAAAATACATACTGTACATCTAGCAATATGGCCTCTTAAAGGTCTAACCAAATCCACTATGGCCTCTTAAAGGTCTAATCAAATCCACTATAATTATAATATTTAGAGTGTTTTATACACTTATGAAAAAGCACAACACTTCATATTTTTTAACTGGCCAAATATTTAATGCCAATTATAGGTAAGGATGTAGGAGCCACAGATGCAACTGAACTTTGAGGTTTTTCCCTCACCAACATTCTAAATTGGCCCAGGGGATCTTTGTCCCTTACACACGCTCCTAACACATATATCCCCGAATCTTGTTGGATAGGATTTCTAATGGACAGGAACAGAGGATTAGACTCCTTAGGTTTACAACTGTTTGGTGGTGTTCCCTTCAGGACAGTCATCCTCTCCGACAAACCTTCACCACTCTAGAAGTAGTTGCCACTGGTTTCTATTCCCAATACTTCAGACTAGTGCTCCATTCTGTTGATCTCCAATATCCACAGTTGGTATGGTCATATGTAAAGACAATTACCATAGACTGGGTAAGTTCCAGTCACACAAATGGACTTCTCAGACCAAAACCAAGTGTCCTATCTGTCATCAGTCTAGGGCTACTTTCACACTGGCGTTTTAATTTCCGTTTGTGGATCCGTTTCAGCGCTCTCACGAGCGGTCCAAAACGGATTAGTTTTGCCTTAATGCATTCTGAATGGATAAGGATCAGTTCAGAATGCATCAGTTTGCCTCCGTTCCGCCTCCATTCTGCTCTGGTGTCCGCCTGACGATATAGAGGCAAACTGACCCGTCCTGACACACAATGTAAGTCAATGGGGACGGATCCGTTTTCACTGACACAATCTGGCACAATAGAAAACGGATCCGTTCCCCATTGACTTTCAATGGTGTTCAAGGTGGATCTGTTTGGCTGTGTTACAGATAATACAACCGGATCCATTCTGAACGGATGCATGCAGTTGTATTATCTGAACAGAATCGTTTGTGCAGATCCATGACGGATCCACACCAAACGCGATTGTGAAAGTAGCCTCACAGTCCACTCTACTGCAAAAGTCAACTTCGTTGTTCCTGACTCATCTGGATAATATAACACTGTTGGATTTTGAAAACAAACAATACGACATTATGGCTCTTATAGTCCCGGCACTTGATTGCAATATGACCCGTAGACCCAATCAGGCTCTTCTTCCGATTCGACAGCAGTGGCGGCGGTTATCAGGACTTGATGTAGATCTTCAAACCGTAGCTCTAGGACTTTCCACCCGTCTCTTGTTTCACCACTACCCAATCTCCTGATTGTAAAGGATGAATCGCTTCTCTACAGTCTGGATTCTAGAAAACAACAAAAACTTGGGAATGCACATTAGACAATCAATTTGTGCAACAGACAACATCATCTGGAAAACTACTATGCTGCACCGGCAGCTGTTGGGGAAAGAGACCTAATCTAGGGGCATTCCCAAAGAGTACGTCGTAAGGACTTAGGCCTATGTTCCGGTTAGGTGTGTACCGGATGGAGAAAAGCCCTAGGGGTACCGTATTTTTCGCCCCTATAAGACGCACTGGCCCATAAGATGCACCTAGGTTTTTGGGGAGGAAAATAAGAACAAAAACTTTTTAACCAAAAGGTGTGCTTTTGGTGGGTTTGGAACTAATGGTCAGTGGATGGCACTGTTATGGGGGATCTGTGGATGGCACTATTATGGGGGATCTGTGAAGGACACTGTTATGGGGGGATCTGGGGATGGCACTGTTATGGGGGGATCTGTGGATGACGCACTGTTATGGGGATCTGTGGATGACACTGTTATGAGGGATCTGTGGATGACACACTGTTATGGGGATCTGTGGATGACACACTGTTATGGGGGATCTGTGGGTGACACACTGTTATGGGGGATCTGTGGATGACACTGTTATGAGGGATCTGTGGGTGACGCACTGTTATGGGGGATCTGTGGATGACACACTGTTATGAGGGATCTGTGGATGACGCACTGTTATAGGGGGATCTGTGGATGACGCACTGTTATGGGGGGATCTGTGACGGACACTGTTATGGGGGGATCTGTGAAGGATACTGTTACAGGGGGGATCTGTGGCCGACACTGTTATGGGGGATCTGGGGATGGCACTATTATGGGGGATCTGTGAAGGACACTGTTATGGGGGATCTGTGGATGACGCACTGTTATGGGGGGATCTGTGGATGACACACTGTTATGGGGGGATCTGTGGATGACGCACTGTTATGGGGATCTGTGGATGACACTGTTATGGGGGATCTGTGGATGACACACTGTTATGGGGGGATCTGTGGATGATGCACTGTTATGGGGGATCTGTGGATGATGCACTGTTATAGGGGGATCTGTGACGGACACTGTTATGGGGGGGATCTGTGAAGGATACTGTTACAGGGGGGATCTGTGGCCGACACTGTTATGGGGGATCTGGGGATGGCACTTTTATGGGGGATCTGTGGATGATGCACTGTAATGGGGGGATCTGTGGATGACGCACTGTTATGGGGGATCTGTGGATGACGCACTGTTATGGGGGTTCTGTGGATGACGCACTGTTATGGGGGATCTGTGGATGACGCACTGTTATGGGGGATCTGTGGATGACGCACTGTTATGGGGAATCTGTGGGTGACGCACTGTTATGGGGGATCTGTGACTGACACTGTTATGGGGGATCTGTGGATGACACACTGTTATGGGGGATCTGTGGCTGACACTGTTATGGGGGATCTGTGGCTGACACTGTTATGGGGGATCTGTGGATGGCACTGTTGTGGTGGATCTGTGGCTGACACTGTTATATATGTGCCATCTAAAGACCCCCCACCCCATAACAATGCCATCCACAGACCCCCCAGCCCATAACAGTGTCATCCACAGACCCACCACCCCTTAACAGTGCCATCCACAAATGTCCCCCATAAAACTGTCATCCACAGATTCCCCCCGACCGCTCCAGTGCTGCAGTATACAAATATAAAACTACAAGTGATTAAACATGCCCCCTCACTCCTAATATTAGGAGGCACGTGACATCAGGGAGTGACGCTGCCGCCCGCCCGGCCTGCATTCTACAGAAGCTGTTAGGGTGTACGGTAATATTAAAAGTGTGGGGGGGGGGCATGTTTAATCACTTTTAATTGAATGAGACATTTTATATTTGTATACTGCAGCACTGGAGCCGCGGGGCCGGAGTACAGTGACTGCACCGCCCCGCCGCAATTGCCGGCCCCTAGCTCCTCGTCCCAGGCCTTCCCCGCTCGCTCATACATCGCAGCCTGCGATGTAAAAATGTCAGCATTCGCTCCATAAGACGCAGGGACATTTCCCCCCATTTTTTTGGGGGGGAAAAGTGCGTCTTATGGGGCAAAAAATACAGTAGGTACTCTCACTTCAGTCAGTATTTTTTAGCTGAAGCCTTTGCTACAGGCCAAATCTCCGAATATCCTGGAAAGAGATCAGTACAGACACAGACATATTCACGCTGTTCCACCTTTATTCTGAATGTAGTCTATCCGCAGTCTCCAAAATGGGTAAGATGACCTAGGCATATGCCTTCCTGGAACTCCCATAGTTCTCCCACCATTATTACAGCATTCCCCTTAAACCTGGTGGCAGCATTGTTGGACCCAGGAGCCGTCCACCACAGAACCCAATCACACCTTCTCTCTCTTGATTTGTCCATGTTCTAAATCCATCCTCTTCAGGTAGAGTGCCCTCTGAAGGAAGAGTTTCTTCCCAACCCTCCAGAATCTATTCTCAATCATCATGTCTACCTTTATCCTTTGATGTTTCCTTTCAGCCTCTGTAGCCTGTATCTAAAAAAGACACATTTTTGGAAGTCCACTGGCCCTAAGCCATCCTGTATCACACAGACTTCCATTTAGCGTAGACTTCAGGTAATAGTTTAGCCTCTACCTTCTCAGGCAGCATCAGGGCATCAAACATCTTTCATACACTCAGCCTTCATTATTGATGGGCTTACCCATGGATCTAACAAAAGCTCTGCTTCACCAGATTAGACCATAGTAATGAGTGAAACCGAAGGCATACCTGGATTAATATTGATGTTGGCAGTCTTACCCTCAGCCATCTTACAAACCTCAGTGAGTGTCTTCAGCTCCGTCTCCTGCACTAACATTGCTGGACGGAGTGCTTCTTTCTTGACAACATCAGATTAAGTAGGAACAGCATCTCCTGTCCGAGATGATACATCTTCCAAGAACCTGAAATTATCTACCAGAAACTCGAAAATTTGGTTATCAATTGGAGACAGTCATGTGAATTAGAATTTTTATTTTTATAATTATTTTTAGAGGTGGGAAGGCACTAATACTCCCTCCCCCCTCCAGAGGCAGCAGAGTAGTCGGATCTAAATTTGTGCACCTTTCAGGCTATGAACAGTTGGCGAGAGGAGTAGGAACTGCATTGCTATCTACTCCTTCACATGTGATACTACCCTTAGCCATGAGAGATCATGGAGCATGTTTGCTATGAAGCAATGGCAGCAGATCCTAAGGATTGTATAGATAATAGGGATCCAGCATTTGATTCTGGGTTGTTAATTCCCTATGGGTGTTGCACTTGAAGGGCTGAACATTTGTAGCTCCTCCCACGGGCGAGGAAGTGGGCAAGTACATACAAAGTCTTCCTTCCCCCTTCTTGTGGGGAGGACTGATACGCAGCCACGCCCACTGATACACAGCCACGCCCACCTTAGGCCTTTGTTCAAGTCAACTTCAACAAAATGGAGGGACAAAATGGAGGGCTATAGTGAACTTCACTCAGGCCTTGCTAATACTAGACCTTTCAGATGATCCTTAGGACCATCCACAAAGACAACACTTAAGATTTTCTCATGCATATCTAAGGTATGGTGAAAGCCCAAATCCACCCAACTTTTCTGGAGTCTAGTGAAAACTTTCTCCACACTCTCTGCCCTGTCCTGATGCATATTCAGACAATGTGACAGGCTAATTACCTAAATTCTTCCATATTTTTTCTAACTCTCTACACAACAGCATAGGTAAGTCATCATAGCCAGCATCTCACTAGGGGACCAAGGTCGATACACAGGCTTATCAGGGCCATCATTTGGACCCCTGAGAGTAGCAGCTTCAGGAGTTGGGTGCCTGGGCGTACGATAGGGTAGATTTGGCCGGGGTGGATTTAGCGTGGATGATACAACTGGGGAAACTGGGTGCATCTTATTTCGCACATCAAGCAATGATTCTGGAAACCCCACATTTTCTTGTGACTGAAATCCACTCATGTCTACAAGAGGACTTAGAGCGGGTGCAGCCCTAGATTCAGTGGATTGGTCAGGGACACTTCCAGTAGGCATCATAAGGGCAATCACTGCAGGCACATTTTTAACTGGTGGAAGGTACAATTGGGAAGGGTTATTTGCAGACATCATTGGATATAATCCAGTACTGGGACCTATAACAGGAATTGTGCCCTGTCTTTAAAATCTACAGATAACACACATGTTACTAGTTTCAGCATTTTTGTGCCTGCAAACACACTCTCACCCCCCATAAGAGTTTTGGGGGATAGGGAAAGGATAGAAGGAGCAGAAAGCACGGTGGTAGGTGTTCCTGTTGGAAAGGAGCACATTCCAGAGCAAAGTGCAGAGGAGGGGCTGACAGAAGGAACAATAGGAGTTTTTGTGGAACTACAAGACACAGAACTATTGGAGGTTTCAGCAGATATGGTGAGGGAAGTGATGCCACATGGCAGACTGTCCTGTGTTTTGTTTGCTACCACATCCAAATCCTCCATCTTACAATAGAAATATTGTTCATTTTTCTCAACTTTTTTCAACCATCCGTCACGTGAGTGGACAACTTCCACCATAACTCTGCTTGCATCAGCCTATTATTGTCTCTCAACCAAGCTTTCTTTTCCTGCAATATATTTTTCCATAAATTTTCATTTAATCTACCAGTTTCTGGCATACCAATTGCATGCATGAACGAACTTAACTGAAACTTCCCCTTCTTGTTCTCTCACCACTATATCCTGTGACATTAGAGTTACCCATTTTATTTTATTTATCCTTTCTAATCTGGAAACCATAAAAATATTTAACCTAGATTCTTCCTAACTGGGAAACCACAAAAAATATTTAACCTAGATTCTTCCTAATTTGGAACTAAAAAACTAAAAACCACTAAAAATTCTAACAAAAATTCATCCAATTAGGGGAACTCAAAACTATATATACTAGATTCTTCCAATTAGGGGAACTCAAACCTATATAATTTAGATTCTTCCAATTAGGGGAACTCAAACCTATATAATTTAGATTCTTCTGATTAGGGAATATAATCTCACTACCACCAACAAAAAAATTCTCGTCAGAGCCTGTCTGGGATCCAATTCTATGTCACAGGATATGCGACTATCAGCTGTCTAAAAAATAAATAAAAATTACATTCGGCTCAGCACGTCAATACAACATAAAAATCCACACAAAGAAGGAATTCAAAGGGGTTCTTTCATTGTAAAGGACAGATCAGCTGTAATTGAACCCTTAGCAGTAAATACCACCAAGTCAACACTTAGAGTACCACTCAAAAGCGGAAGTTTTAGAGGAGCCTAGTAAGAAATAAAGCTTTATTACCTTCCCAGCTAATGATCTTGTCTAATGGTTCAGTTTAAGTGCTTCTTTAACAATTGAATTGATTCCATTCAAGCTGATCTACCCACCCAGGGACGCCAAATTGTTATCGCATATCATGCGATTCTCTTCTTCTTTGTGTGGTGCCAAATCAAAAGGGTAAGTATGCACATGCTATACTGCTTTCATAATGAGACCAGTTGGTTTCATGAAAGCATCTTCTCATCCCCCCTGAGAAAGAGCAAGAAGAGAACTTTATTCAAGTTACATTCACCTAAATACCAGCCATAACATCACAGAAGGGGTGTTCCTTAACCACCTCCGGACCGCCTAACGCAGATGTGCGGTCCGGAGGCGGCAGCGCTGCGCACAACGACGCATATACGCTTCATCTCGCGAGACGCGAGATAACGCGATATGCGGCCCGCGCATGCGCAGTTCGCGCCGGCATTTCGAAGAGGACCATTTCGTCATCAGCTTGCCAGCCAATGATCGCGGCTGGCAAGCTGATGATTTTCAAAAAAGCCAATCACAGAGCCATATATCAGATCATATTTGTAAATATGATCTGTTATATGGCTGCTGTGCTCCTCTGCTGGTTCTTTTCGTCGGTTGGATCCAGCAGAGGAGCAGCTACACAGTGAGTACACCAAACAGCACACTTTAGCCCCAGATCACCCCCCTGAACCCCAATTAACCCTTTGATCACCCCTTTGTCAATCACTAGTGAAAGGAAAAAAGTGATCAGTGTAAACTGTCACTTTTTTTTTTCACTGTTATTGACCGTTAGGTTTCAGTATAGTTTAGGTCCCTTGGTTAGGTAGTTAGCGATCAGTTAGTGCCCAGCCCACAGCACCGCAGTCCGTTATTCGCTGATTAGCGTATCGCTAATCAGCATTTGTACTTTTATAGTATCTGGAAGTGATCAAAACTGATCACGGTCAGATCTATAATAGTACTAGTGTCACTTTAGTTCGCCCTCCACCCAAAACGCAGTGTTTGCCCGATCAGGCCTGATCGGTCGCCCACACGTGCGTTCGCCCACACCCGCCCCACCGCAGTGACAAAAAAATTATTTTTTTTGATCACTGCACAATCACTTTGCACGCACTGCAGCGATAAAAAAATCAGTTTTGATATTTTTTATCAACCGCAGCGGCCTCCGGTACTTCGCTAGCCTCCCCTTTGTAAGACAGGCTTGCTTTTTTTTTCTTGGGTAGTCTCAGGGAATACCCCTAAATTTAGTTGCCCAAAATGTCAAACAGGGGGTATTCCTCTGAAGAGGCCTACAGGCTTCTGACCCAGTCGGATGAGGAGTGGGAACCCTCATCTGATGAATCCAGCGGGTCAGAATACGAACCTGTAGAAAGCAGTGGCTCTCTGACCCAAAGTTCGGACGAGGAGGCTGAGGTCCCTGATACCACCAGGCGTACCCGGCCCCGTGTCGCTAGACCGCAGGTTGCGCAGGATCCGCTTCAAGGGCAGCAGAGTGGGGCTGGCGCTGTCGGATTACGTGGTGAGGCATACACCAGCAGCGCAGCCCATCCTGGACCTAGTACCAGCACTGCCGTAGAACCTGGTGAAGTAGCGAGCACCAGAAGGGCAGTTGAAGCTGGTACGGTGGCACGTGCAGTAGTGACCCCGTCGCAGCCACCGCAAAGACGTGCCCGTAGAGCCCCTAGAATCCCAGAGGTGCTGGCAAACCCTGATTGGCAGTCCCCAACTTCAGCCGCACCTGTAGTTCCCCCTTTCACCGCCCAGTCTGGAGTTCGGGTTGAGACGGCTCAGATCGGTTCGGCCCTGGGATTTTTTGAGCTGTTCTTGACTGCGGAGCTTTTAGACATAGTTGTGGCCGAAACAAACAGGTATGCCACACAATTTATCACCGCTAACCCGGGAAGCTTTTATGCCCAGCCTTTCCGGTGGAAACCAGTCCAAGTTTCCGAAATTAAAACTTTTCTGGGCCTTCTCCTCAACATGGGCCTGACAAAAAAGCATGAATTGCGGTCATATTGGTCCACGAACCCGATTCATCACATGCCCATGTTCTCTGCTGCTATGTCCAGGGCACGTTTTGAGGCCATCCTGCGTTTCCTGCACTTTAGCGACAACACCGCCTCCCGTCCCAGGGGCCACCCTGCTTTTGACCGGCTCCACAAAATTCGGCCCCTCATAGACCATTTCAACCAGAAATTTGCAGATATTTATACCCCAGAGCAAAACATCTGCGTAGACGAGTCCCTGATACATTTTACCGGGCGCCTTGGCTTCAAACAATACATCCCAAGCAAGCGCGCCCGGTATGGGGTCAAATTGTATAAGCTCTGTGAAAGGGCCACAGGCTATACCCACAAATTTTGGATCTATGAGGGAAAAGATCAGATCCTGGAGCCGGTCGGTTGCCCTGACTACCTGGGGAGCAGTGGGAAGACAGTTTGGGACTTGGTGTCACCCTTATTCGGCAAGGGGTACCATCTTTATGTGGACAATTTTTACACAAGTGTGCCCCTCTTTAGGCATTTGTTTCTAGAACGGATTGGCGCCTGTGGTACCGCGCGAACTAGTCGCGCGGGCTTCCCCCAACGGCTCGTTACCACCCGTCTTGCAAGGGGGCAGAGGGCCGCACTGTGTAACGAAGAACTGCTTGCGGTGAAATGGAGAGACAAGCGTGACGTTTACATGCTCTCCTCCATTCACGCAGACACGACAATACAAATTGAGTGAGCAACCCGTGTCATTGAAAAGCCCCTCTCAGTCCACGACTATAACCTTCACATGGGAGGGGTGGACTTCAATGACCAGATGTTGTCTCCGTATTTAGTTTCCCGACGCACCAGACGCTGGTATAAGAAGGTGTCTGTATATTTAATTCAATTGGCTCTGTACAATAGTTTTGTTCTCTACAGTAAGGCTGGGAGAACTGGATCCTTCCTCAAATTTCAGGAAGAGATCATCGCGAACCTCCTGTACCCAGGAGGTTCCGTGGCCCCATCCACCAGTGTAGTTAGCTGTCTACACGAGCGACATTTCCCCAATGTCGTTCCTGGTACCTCAACCCAACCGTCACCCCGAAAAAGATGTCGTGTCTGTAGCAGGAGTGGAATAAGGCGTGACACCCGCTATTTCTGTCCTGACTGTCCTGACCACCCTGCCCTATGCTTAGGGGAGTGTTTCCGGAAGTACCACTCACAGGTACACCTAGCATAGGGATCATCTCACCAGGACAGGCACACAGGGCTATTAGGGCCCATTCACACAGAGCTGCTGCAAACGTCTCCTTTCACATGGGACAAAGTGCATAACGCACTTCGCCACATCTTTGGGCGATTTGCGCTTTGCACATTGACCCATGGGGAAGGAGAGGTTTGTTCTATAAAGGTAAAAAAACTAAAAAAAAAAAAAAAAAAACACCAGTAAGCAATAAGGTTAATGTTCAGTTAAAAAAGTTAAAGTTACATGTTCTGTTGCAAAGTTAATAAAATTATTGCGTTGCGGCCTGTTTTTTTTTTTTTTTTTTTCTTTTTTTACCTTCCAGGTGGACCAACCGATCTACTAGCTGCAGCACCGATGTGCATTCTGACAGAAGCATTGCGCTGCTGTCAGATTACACGCAAGTCGGTGTATGCGGCGCTGCAAGACGGGATTTTCTCCTCTGCAGTAACAGATACGTTTGCCGAGGCATGCGAGCTGAGGAGGAGGCGGCGTTCCTATGCTTTGGCAAACACTTTGTATATATATAAAAAAAAAAAAAATCCCGGCAATAATTTATTCATCCACATCGATTGATGTGAATGGAGAAATCTGGTTTGCCAGGGCATACGAGCTAAGTGGGTATGGATGTTGGGCGGAGCTCCTATGTCCTGGCAGACGCCTTTCCCCTCCATTTTTTTTTTTTGGCAGAGATTTTTTCATCCACATTGATCGATGCGAATGAAGAAATCTGTGCCGCTCATTCTTTTCTTTCAGCCCAGAGGCTGAACGGAAAAAAAAATCTCATTACCCGTATGCTCAATATAAGGAGAATAGCAGAAACTCCTAATGCTGGCCATACATGTAATGACTGCGGAGACCCTCAAATGCCAGGGCAGCACAAACACCCCACAACTGACCCCATTTTGGAAAGAAGACACCCCAAGGTATTCGCTGAGGGGCATATTGAGTCCATGAAAGATTGAAATTTTTGTCCTAAGTTAGCGGAAAGTGAGACTTTGTGAGAAAAAACAAAAAAAAAATCAATTTCCGCTAACTTATGCGAAAAAAATTTTTTTTATGAACTTGCCAGGCCCCTCATTGAATACCTTGGGGTGTCTTCTTTCCAAAGTGGGGTCACATGTGGGGTATTTATACTGCCCTGGCTTTTTAGGGGCCCTAAAGCGTGAGAAGAAGTCTGGGATCCAAATGTCTAAAAATGCCCTCCTAAAAGGAATTTGGGCCGCTTTGCGCATCTAGGCTGCAAAAAAGTGTCACACATCTGGTATCGCCGTACTCAGGAGAAGTTGGGGAATGTGTTTTGGGGTGTCATTTTACATATACCCATGCTGGGTGAGAGAAATATCTTGGTCAAATGCCAACTTTGTATAAAAAAATGGGAAAAGTTGTCTTTTGCCAAGATATTTCTCTCACCCAGCATGGGTATATGTAAAATGACACCCCAAAACACATTCCCCAACTTCTCCTGAGTACGGCGATACCAGATGTGTGACACTTTTTTGCTGCCAAGGTGGGCAAAGGGGCACATATTCCAAAGTGCACCTTTCGGATTTCACCGGTCATTTTTTACAGATTTTGATTGCAAAGTACTTCTCACACATATGGGCCCCTAAATTGCCAGGGCAGTAAAACTACCCCACAAGTGACCCCATTTTGGAAAGAAGACACCCCAAGGTATTCTGTGAGGGGCATGGTGAGTTTTTAGAATTTTTTATTTTTTGTCGCAAGTTAGTGGAATATGAGACTTTGTAAGAAAAAAATAAAAAAATAAAAAATCATCATCATATTCCGCTAACTTGTGACAAAAAATAAAAACTTCTATGAACTCACTATGCCCATCAGCGAATACCTTAGGGTGTCTACTTTCCGAAATGGGGTCATTTGTGGGGTGTTTCTACTGTCTGGGCATTGTAGAACCTCAGGAAACATGACAGGTGCTCAGAAAGTCAGAGCTGCTTCAAAAAGCGGAAATTCACATTTTTGTACCATAGTTTGTAAACGCTATAACTTTTACCCAAACCATTTTTTTTTTGCCCAAACATTTTTTTTTATCAAAGACATGTAGAACTATAAATTTAGCGAAAAATTTATATATGGATGTCGTTTTTTTTGCAAAATTTCACAGCTGAAAGTGAAAAATGTCATTTTTTTGCAAAAAAATCGTTACATTTTGATTAATAACAAAAAAAGTAAAAATGTCAGCAGCAATGAAATACCACCAAATGAAAGCTCCATTAGTGAGAAGAAAAGGAGGTAAAATTCATTTGGGTGGTAAGTTGCATGACCGAGCAATAAACGGTGAAAGGAGTGTAGTGCCGAAGTGTAAAAAGTGGCCTGGTCATGAAGGGGGTCTCCGCTAGCGGGGCTGAGGGGGTTAAGGGGGTCTCCGCTAGCGGGGCTGAGGGGGTTAAGAAGAGACTATTGGCTCCTTAACTTGATAGGAGTGGTTTCAGCAACTTCAACTCTGAGTTCATAGGAAGATTTAAAAACTGCAACCTAATTTCCCCTTCCCCCAGTGTCCTTAAGACAAAGAAATGCACACACATCTGGTTTGGACAAAAATGTGTACTACAGAATGTTCCCATTATATATAGAGAAATAAATCCTCTCTCTTACACTGGTGACCCTCTAAAACATTAGGGGCGAGGGCCCTCTGCTAGGGTGGCCAGACATCTGGTTTTAGGCCGGACAGTCTGGTTTTTAGACTCCTGGTCCTCCGTCCGTCGCAAGGCAAGGATAGACAGCCAGAAGTCCCCCTTTTTTGCTGTTATGGGTGACAGCGGGTCCGCTCAGGCATGGTCACTTTAAGGAGGCAGGGCCCGGCGGCACGTTTAGATCTGCGTGCTTACGTGACAGCCAGCGATGGCCAATTCTGGTTTGTCCACTGTGCAGGCAGGAACTTTACTTAAGTCGGGAACAGAGGAGCGCGGCAGAAAGGGACCCATGGGTGTGCTGCGGTCCTGTAGCGGTACCAGTCACAGCAGCACTACTAGTCTCCCAGTGCCCAGCTCAATACAGTGCCACTCTCAGACTCACCCCATCGCACTGGCTTTCCTGAGTGCCAGTCACCTCGCTCTCTCTCTCTGCCAGCCAAGCCACTGAAGCCAGCCACTGGCGCGCTGCCCACATCAGTGAGCCCAGCCAGCCTCAGTCAGCGTTAAGGACAGGTTGTTTGCCACACTGGCCCACACTGCCTTGCCAAGTCGATTCAGCATCAGCAGCAGCAATTTCAGCCTGAGCCAGCCAGCGAGGCGAGCCCACTAGGCCCAGGTACTACCATCTGGCCTTGGTAACTTATTATTATATGTGAGCTGGTCTGGTATCTTATTAAGATGTATAACTTATACCAGCCGTACATATATAATTATATACAGGAGATACCCAGGTTATACCAGCTGTACATATATAATTATATAAGGAGATACCCAGGTTATACCAGCTGTACATATATAATCATATAAGGAGATATCCAGGTTATACCAGCTGTACATATATAATCATATAAGGAGATACCCAGGTTATACCAGCTGTACATATATAATCATATAAGGAGATACCCAGGTTATACCAGCTGTACATATATAATCATATAAGGAGATACCCAGGTTATACCAGCTGTACATATATAATTATATACAGGAGATACCCAGGTTATACCGGCTGTACAGATATAATTATATACAGGAGATACCCAGGTTATACCAGCTGTACATATATAATTATATACAGGAGATACCCAGGTTATACCAGCTGTACATATATAATTATATACAGGAGATACCCAGGTTATACCGGCTGTACAGATATAATTATATACAGGAGATACCCAGGTTATACCAGCTGTACATATATAATTATATAAGGAGATACCCAGGTTATACCAGCTGTACATATATATTATATACAGGAGATGCCCAGGTTATACCAGCTGTACATATATAATCATATAAGGAGATATCCAGGTTATACCAGCTGTACATATATAATCATATAAGGAGATACCCAGGTTATACCAGCTGTACATATATAATCATATAAGGAGATACCCAGGTTATACCAGCTGTACATATATAATCATATAAGGAGATACCCAGGTTATACCAGCTGTACATATATAATCATATAAGGAGATACCCAGGTTATACCAGCTGTACATATATAATCATATAAGGAGATACCCAGGTTATACCAGCTGTACATATATAATCATATAAGGAGATACCCAGGTTATACCAGCTGTACATATATAATCATATAAGGAGATATCCAGGTTATACCAGCTGTACATATATAATCATATAAGGAGATATCCAGGTTATACCAGCTGTACATATATAATCATATAAGGAGATATCCAGGTTATACCAGCTGTACATATATAATCATATAAGGAGATACCCAGGTTATACCAGCTGTACATATATAATCATATAAGGAGATATCCAGGTTATACCAGCTGTACATATATAATCATATAAGGAGATATCCAGGTTATACCAGCTGTACATATATAATCATATAAGGAGATACCCAGGTTATACCAGCTGTACATATATAATCATATAAGGAGATATCCAGGTTATACCAGCTGTACATATATAATCATATAAGGAGATATCCAGGTTATACCAGCTGTACATATATAATCATATAAGGAGATATCCAGGTTATACCAGCTGTACATATATAATCATATAAGGAGATACCCAGGTTATACCAGCTGTACATATATAATCATATAAGGAGATACCCAGGTTATACCAGCTGTACATATATAATCATATAAGGAGATATCCAGGTTATACCAGCTGTACATATATAATCATATAAGGAGATACCCAGGTTATACCAGCTGTACATATATAATCATATAAGGAGATATCCAGGTTATACCAGCTGTACATATATAATCATATAAGGAGATACCCAGGTTATACCAGCTGTACATATATAATCATATAAGGAGATATCCAGGTTATACCAGCTGTACATATATAATCATATAAGGAGATACCCAGGTTATACCAGCTGTACATATATAATCATATAAGGAGATATCCAGGTTATACCAGCTGTACATATAGAATCATATAAGGAGATATCCAGGTTATACCAGCTGTTCATATATAATCATATAAGGAGATACCCAGGTTATACCAGCATGCTCCATATCACTATATACAAGAAGCTGTATAACTTATACCAGCCGTACATATATAATTATACACAGGAGATACCCAGGTTATATCATCAGCGTGGTCCATATCACTATATACAAGAAGATATTATACCGTATTATACCCAGGCTGGTATAACCTGGGTATGTCCTGTATATAAATTGGGTCAGCACTTTTTTTTAAAAAAAAATTCTCTTTATTAATTTTCCAAAACATACATACGATACACAATGTAACTTAACTTTCATTATACAGATATTTTTTTCCCATCACCACCCAGACTCCCCTTCACCTCACAAGAAAAGAAAAGGGGGAAAAGGGGAAAGAAGAAAAAAAATATATATATTTTTTATATTATTTATTTAAATTTTATTTAATCTTTTCCTCTGTTTCCACTCCTCTCTCCTCCGTCCTCTACCCACGAACGCCTTAACCTTGTTCCCCCCTGTGGCGAAACCAACCTCACCACTGGGTTTTGGAGAGGCCTGTTTAAAAGCCTCTTGCCTCGGGATTATGGCCCTGTGGCAAACCCAGCCACTATATACGGTAATTCCTGTACGTATGATGTTAGGGCATATAGGTATACCACTTTAAAGAACCAAGCGTATATATGTTTGTGTAACTTGTCAACTTGGGAGACAGTTGGGTGGATAGACAGAGGGGAGGAAAATGCTGGGTGTGGTTCTATTGTCCCATTGTCCCATTGTGTGTTTAAATGGTGATGTCTGTCCTGTTGTCTCCACATGTGTATTGGCGATTTCCCTTTGTCCTGAGAGATAATTGGATTGCTCTTCGGTCGTCTCCCAGGCAGAGAGGAGGAAACCATGATGCATTGTGGGGATGTGTTGTATCTGTTCTGTGTCGCAGTCTCCCTTCTGGTCCCCTAGGGGGCGTGAACGATTGGTTGCTGTACTTACATTGTATGTGTTGTAAGATATTGATTGGTTGGATTTCAAAACCCTGTGGGCAGTACTATGTTTGTTTTTTATGAATAAAAGAGGCTGTACTTGAACTACAGTCAGACCACTGCTTGACCCTCAACACAGAGCCTTGTCTCGTTATTGGGGGGATTCCCTGTATGCTGTTAGAGACTGATTGCCAGGAGTGTAAGCCGATTGTATGCTTTTCCTGTTCGTCTCCTAGCAGCTATTCGTGAGGTTCCAGTTTGGAGTGCTATTTTGTATCCAGTTCGGGAGTTTGGTGTTCTGCAGTAGCTGTGCCTGTCTCTCAGAAAGGGGCATATCGCCTAAACGGTTTTTACCCCCTTGTCTGCTGAAACGGTCCGTTACAATTGGTGGCAAGCGGCGGGATCGTTCCTACAGCCAGAAGGACAGCTACAGGAGACACCATTTCTGTGGATTCTACAATTTAAGGGCAATGCATGTCCCAGTACAGCGACCCTAAAAGCAACAGGATGGAACCAGCAGTGTTATACAAGGATGAGGACCTGGATGGCCGGGATGCATTAAGGAAAGGCATCTGGTACCAGGCCCTGGATAATGTACAATACCAGCGAGGTGAGAGTCTCCCCAGTGAAGAGCAGCGGTTGCAGAAGCAAGTGGCCCTGCGGATGCCCTTCATGGGAGAGCAGCCCCTGGAGGAATGGGTGAAGGAACTAGAGCACCGGCTATGGCTGGAGGATGCCTACCAGGCGCTTTGGTGGTGTGGCGAAACCAACCTCGCCACTGGGTTTTGGAGGGGGCTGTTTGAAGGCCTCCTGCCTCAGGATTATGGCCCATAGTAACTTTTAAACCCCTGAACCTATTCCAGGGAATTTTGGATAGGTTTGTCCCCCAAGTTATACTGTTTAAATTGATGTAAGTTATATGTATGGACAATGTAACCTCACAAAGTTGTAACAACTTATAATAAGTGTAACTTGTCAGCTTGGGAGGAATATGCTGGGTGTGGTTCTATTGTCCCATTGTCCCATTGTGTGTTTAAATGGTGATGTCTGTCCTGTTGTCTCCACATGTGTATTGGCGATCTCCCCTTTGTCCTGAGAGATAATTGGATTGTCTTCGGTCGTCTCCCAGGCAGAGAGGAGGAAACCATGATGCATTGTGGGGATATGTTGTATCTGTCCTGTGTCGCAGTCTCCCTTCTGGTCCTCTAGGGGGCGGGAACGATTGGTTGCTGTATTTACATTGTGTGTGTTGTGAATTACTGATTGGTTGGATTTCAAAACCCTGTGGGCAGTACTATGTTTGTTTTTTATCAATAAAAGAGGCTGTACTTGAAGTACAGTCAGACCACTGCTAGACCCTCAAGACGGAGCCTTGTCTGGTTATTGGGGGGATTCCCTGTATGCTGTTGGAGACTGATTGCCAGGAGTGTAAGCCGACTGTACGCTTTTCCTGTTCATCTGACTGACAGCTATCCGCGAGGTTCCAGTTTGGAGTGCTATTTTGTATCCAGTTCGGGAGGTTGGTGTTCTGCAGTAGCTGTGCCTGTCTCTCGGAAAAGGGGCATATCGCCTAAACGGATCTTAACCCCTTGTCTGCTGAAACGGACCGTTACAGGTGGTATATGGCACAGTATATACCCTGGACAGCCGAACATGACAAGCCAGAGGGAGAGGAGTTTGATGGTGCTGGCTTGTTATGGGAGTCCTTTGCAGAGCCTGACTTCGGGAGCCCTGCACAGTCCAGACTTCAGGACATTTTCTATGAGAGGGAGGCTAGGCATGAGTGGGATGACCCCCATGAGGTAGAGCAAGACCTGGCTCACCTAGCAACCCTGGAGTGGGAACTGGCCAGGACTATCGAGATCTCTTCCACTCCATTGGGAAGGCTCAGCAGGACAGTAAGGTGACAGACCCAGATCCAGACCCATTCAGCTGGGCAGATATTGTAGAGCGTTACTGGGAAGGACCCCAGGTGGCCGGTAGAGATGGGACCGAGGTCTCTCCACCGGTCCTGCAGGGAATTGGGAGCCCAGTCTCCATTCCCCAGCAGCAGTGTGAAATGCAGGGAGAGGAGAGCAGCGTCCTCCCTCCCCAGCGGCAGACTGAGTTACAGGGGGCAGAGGTAGTTGTTCCTGCCCCCCAGCAGCAGCATGATTTTTTGGGAATTGGGAGCCCAGTCTCCATTCCCCAGCGGCCGAGTGATGTGCCGGGAATTGGGAGCCCAGTCTCCATTCCCCAGCAACAGGACACTGTATTGGGAGTGGAAACAGTCGGTTTCCCTCCCCAGAGGCTGAAAGTATGTATGGGAGAGGAGCTAGTTACCCCCTCTCCCTATTGGCCGTTTGAATTGCAGGGAATTGGGAGCCCAGTCTCCATTCCCCAGTGGCTGGGTGGTTTACAGGGAATTGGGAGCCCAGTCTCCATTCCCCAGCGGCCGTGTGATTTATTGGGAATTGGGAGCCCAGTCTCCATTCCCCAGCGGCAGGCGGAGTTACAGGGGGCAGAGACAGTCAGTCCTGTCCCCCAGCGGCAGAGTGTCCTACAGGGAATAGAGAGCCCAGTCTCCTTTCCCCAGCAGCAGGACACTGTATTGGGAGCGGAGGCGGTCGGTCACCCTCCCCAGCGGCTGGAAGTATGTATGGGAGAGGAGCTCGTTACCCCCTCTCCCCAGCGGCAGCTAACGCACCAGGGGGAGACAGTAAGCCCCACAACAGTGCAGATGGGACCGTGGTCTCTGCACTTACAGCACAAGGGGTAGGGACAGTCGGTCCTGTCCCCCAGCAACAGGGCTGTTTAGCCAAAGGGGAGACAGTTGGTTTCCCCCTCCAACAACCAGACTCCAACCAGGCTTCTTCCATGGTAGCGCTGGTACCAGGGCAGAGTACCGCTGATCCCTGCCCACAAAGCAACCTTCACTCCAAGCCAGGGAGCAACTCAGAGACCGGGAGTACAAGCTACCAATATAACCTTGGTGGATTCACTGGACAGAGACAGGCTACTAAATTCAACAGGTCCAGTATTGGGTTGTGGGTGGCCTGCCAGACTAACTCAGGTACCGACCGGCGTGAGGTCAGGTATCTGGTTAGTCTTCCCTGGGGGGGGGGGGTGAATATGTGTGGCGAAACCAACCTCGCCACTGGGTTTTGGAGAGGCCTGTTTAAAAGCCTCTTGCCTCAGGATTATGGCCCATACTAACTTTAAATTTCTATTGTCCCATTGTGTGTTTAAAATGGTGATGTCTGTCCTGTTGTCTCCACATGTGTATTGGCGATTTCCCTTTGTCCTGAGAAATAATTGGATTGCTCCTCGGTTGTCTCCGGGACAGAGAGGAGGACACCATGATGCATTGTGGGGATATGTTGTATCTGTCCTGTGTCACAGTCTCCCTTCTGGTCCTCTGGGGGCGTGAACGATTGGTTGCTGTACTTACATTGTATGTGTTGTAATATACTGATTGGTTGTATTTCAAAACCATGTAGGCAGTACTATGTTTGTTTTCTGTGAATAAAAGAGGCTGTACTTGAAGTACAGTCAGACCACTGCTTGACCCGCAACACGGAGCCTCGTCATGTTATTGGGGGGATTCCCTATATGCTGTTAGAGACTGATTGCCAGGAGTGTAAGCTGATTATATGCTTTTCATGTTCGTCTGCTAGCAGCTGTTCGTGAGGTTCCAGTTTGGAGTGCTATTTTGTATCCAGTTCGGGAGTTTGGTGTTCTGCAGTAGCTGTGCCTGTCTCTCAGAAAGGGGCATATTGCCTAAACGGATTTTAACCCCTTGTCTGCTGAAACGGTCCGTTACATCGCTCTTACAGTACAGACCTCCGCAGTGTGACCGCTCTTACAGTACAGACCTCCGCAGTGTGACCGCTCTTACAGTACAGACCTCCACAGTGTGACCGCTCTTACAGTACAGACTTCCACAGTGTGACCGCTGTTACAGTAGAGACCTCCGCAGGGTGATCGCTCTTACAGTACAGACCTCCGCAGTGTAACCGCTCTTACAGTACAGACCTCTGCAGTGTGGCCGCTCTTACAGTAGAGACCTCTGCATTGTGACCGCTCTTACAGTACAGACCTCCGCAGTGTGACCGTTCTTACAGTACAGACCTCCACAGTGTGACCACTCTAACAGTACAGACCTCTGCAGTGTGACTGCTCTTACATTACAGACCTCTGCAGTGTGGCCGCTCTTACAGTACGGACCTCCGCAGTGTGGCTGCTCTTACAGTACAGACCTCCACAGTGTTACCTCAATATGTCTCTGTTGAAGCGACGGTCACGTCTGGACTTCTTCACATCTGTCTTCATCCAGTGCAAGACGTCATCTGCTTTCATGGCGTCAGAGAGGAGGTTCTGAAGCTGAAGCCACAGGCACTGCAGGGGTTAATGCGCATTTATTCTAGTATGTAATCATTTTTCAGTTTCCGTAAAGTTGCATCGAGAAATAATGACAAGAAGTTGGCGTTCTTATAATAAAGGCCAGCATGTTGCTATGGAGACTGAGTGTACATTAGTAATAGTTCTGCTTGTTGAATAGCGCCGCTAATCGCCACCGTATTCAAAAGTTATAGGAGGACGGCGCTCAGAAATGGGGTCATTTATAAAACGTCTCCTCACAACTGTGAGTCCATGAGCCTGAGAGCGGGTGATGTGATGCCGCCATGTAGAGCACGTTCCGAGGAGGGATCAGCGGCGGTGACAGGAGCATCTGCCGCCAGGATTAACAGCCATGAATTCCTGTACGCCTTCTGACATGTGAAAGATAAAAAGACGAGTCTGGAATTAGTCACACACTTCACAGCAGAAAATTGCAGCTTCAACCGTGAACTTGCACAAATCTCCATTATTAATTAGTGCACCTCTGTGCCTTTAATAACTGATCAGCTGTCGGATGACCTGCAAACATCACTTCTAATTAAATCTCCATTAATACAGCGACATGAGGACGAAAACAGCGTAAAATCAATATGTATGCCGGGGAAGTGAGGGCGGCTTATACGCAGCTGAGGGATAGGAAAGCATGCCGGGGAAGTGTAAAGGGCTTATCAGCAGCCAAGGGAGGGGAAAGCATGCCGGGGAAGTGTAAAGGGCTTATCAGCAGCCGAGGGAGAGGAAAGCATGCGGGGGAAGTGTAAAGGGCTTATCAGCAGCCAAGGGAGGGGAAAGCATGCCGGGGAAGTGTAAAGGGCTTATCAGCAGCCAAGGGAGAGGAAAGCATGCCGGGGAAGTGTAAAGGGCTTATCAGCAGCCAAGGGAGGGGAAAGCATGCCGGGGAAGTGTAAAGGGCTTATCAGCAGCCAAGGGAGAGGAAAGCATGCCGGGGAAGTGTAAAGGGCTTATCAGCAGCCAAGGGAGAGGTAGGCATGCCGGGGAAGTGTAAAGGGCTTATCAGCAGCCAAGGGAGAGGTAGGCATGCCGGGGAAGTGTAAAGGGCTTATCAGCAGCTGAGTGATAGGAAAGTATGCCGGGGAAGTGTAAAGGGCTTATCAGCAGCCAAGGGAGAGGAAAGCATGCCGCGGAAGTGTAAAGGGCTTATCAGCAGCCAAGGGAGAGGAAAGCATGCGGGGGAAGTGTAAAGGGCTTATCAGCAGCCAAGGGAGAGGAAAGCATGCCGCGGAAGTGTAAAGGGCTTATCAGCAGCCAAGGGAGGGGAAAAGCATGCGGGGGAAGTGTAAAGGGCTTATCAGCAGCTGAGGGAGAAGAAAGCATGCGGGGGAAGTGTAAAGGGCTTATCAGCAGCCGTGGGGGAGAGGAAAGCATGCGGGGGAAGTGTGAAGGGCTTATCAGCAGCTGAGGGAGAAGAAAGCATGCGGGGGAAGTGTAAAGGGCTTATCAGCAGCCAAGGGAGGGGAAAGCATGCCGGGGAAGTGTAAAGGGCTTATCAGCAGCCGAGGTAAGGAAAGCATGCGGGGGAAGTGTAAAGGGCTTATCAGCAGCCAAGGGAGGGGAAAGCATGCCGGGGAAGTGTAAAGGGCTTATCAGCAGCCAAGGGAGAGGAAAGCATGCCGGGGAAGTGTAAAGGGCTTATCAGCAGCCAAGGGAGGGGAAAGCATGCCGGGGAAGGTAAAGGGCTTATCAGCAGCCAAGGGAGAGGAAAGCATGCCGGGGAAGTGTAAAGGGCTTATCAGCAGCCAAGGGAGAGGTAGGCATGCCGGGGAAGTGTAAAGGGCTTATCAGCAGCCAAGGGAGAGGAAAGCATGCCGGGGAAGTGTAAAGGGCTTATCAGCAGCTGAGTGATAGGAAAGTATGCCGGGGAAGTGTAAAGGGCTTATCAGCAGCCAAGGGAGAGGAAAGCATGCCGCGGAAGTGTAAAGGGCTTATCAGCAGCCAAGGGAGAGGAAAGCATGCGGGGGAAGTGTAAAGGGCTTATCAGCAGCCAAGGGAGAGGAAAGCATGCCGCGGAAGTGTAAAGGGCTTATCAGCAGCCAAGGGAGGGGAAAGCATGCGGGGGAAGTGTAAAGGGCTTATCAGCAGCTGAGGGAGAAGAAAGCATGCGGGGGAAGTGTAAAGGGCTTATCAGCAGCCGTGGGGGAGAGGAAAGCATGCGGGGGAAGTGTGAAGGGCTTATCAGCAGCTGAGGGAGAAGAAAGCATGCGGGGGAAGTGTGAAGGGCTTATCAGCAGCCAAGGGAGAGGAAAGCATGCGGGGGAACTGTAAAGGGCTTATCAGCAGCCAAGGGAGAGGAAAGCATGCGGGGGAAGTGTAAAGGGCTTATCAACATCCAAGGGAGAGGAAAGCATGCGGGGGAAGTGTAAAGGGCTTATCAGCAGCCAAGGGAGAGGAAAGCATGCCGCGGAAGTGTGAAGGGCTTATCAGCAGCCAAGGGAGAGGAAAGCATGCGGGGGAAGTGTAAAGGGCTTATCAGCAGCCAAGGGAGGGGAAAGCATGCGGGGGAAGTGTGAAGGGCTTATCAGCAGCCAAGGGAGGGGAAAGCATGCCGGGAAAGTGTAAAGGGCTTATCAGCAGCCAAGGGAGAGGAAAGCATGCGGGGGAAGTGTAAAGGGCTTATCAGCAGCCAAGGGAGGGGAAAGCATGCGGGGGAAGTGTGAAGGGCTTATCAGCAGCCAAGGGAGGGGAAAGCATGCGGGGGAAGTGTAAAGGGCTTATCAGCAGCCAAGGGAGTGGAAAGCATGCGGGGGAAGTGTAAAGGGCTTATCAGCAGCCAAGGGAGAGGAAAGCATGCCGCGGAAGTGTAAAGGGCTTATCAACATCCAAGGGAGAGGAAAGCATGCGGGGGAAGTGTAAAGGACTTATCAGCAGCCAAGGGAGAGGAAAGCATGCAGGGGAAGTGTAAAGGGCTAATCAGCAGCCGAGGGTGAGGAAAGCATGCGGGGGAAGTGTAAAGGGCTTATCAGCAGCCGAGGTAGAGGAAGCATGCGGGGGAAGTGTAAAGGGCTTATCAGCAGCCAAGGGAGAGGAAAGCATGCCGCGGAAGTGTGAAGGGCTTATCAGCAGCCAAAGGAGAGGAAAGCATGCGGGGGAAGTGTAAAGGGCTTATCAGCAGCCAAGGGAGAGGAAAGCATGCGGGGGAAGTGTAAAGGGCTAATCAGCAGCCGAGGGGGAGGAAAGCATGCGGGGGAAGTGTAAAGGGCTTATCAGCAGCCGAGGTAGAGGAAAGCATGCGGGGGAAGTGTAAAGGGCTTATCAGCAGCCGAGGGGGAGGAAAGCATGTGGGGGAAGTGTAAAGGGCTTATCAGCAGCCAAGGGAGAGGAAAGCATGCGGGGGAAGTGTAAAGGGCTTATCAGCAGCCAAGGAAGAGGAAAGCATGCCGCGGAAGTGTGAAGGGCTTATCAGCAACCAAGGGAGAGGAAAGCATGCGGGGGAAGTGTGAAGGGCTTAGCAGCAGCCAAGGGGGAGGAAAGCATGCGGGAGAAGTGTAAAGGGAGAGGAAAACATGCGGGGGAAGTGTGAAGGGCTTATCAGCAGCCGTGGGGGAGAGGAAAGCATGCCGCGGAAGTGTGAAGGGCTTATCAGCAGCCAAGGGAGAGGAAAGCATGCCGCGGAAGTGTAAAGGGCTTATCAGCAGCCAAGGGAGAGGAAAGCATGCCGCGGAAGTGTAAAGGGCTTATCAGCAGCCAAGGGAGAGGAAAGCATGCGGGGGAAGTGTAAAGGGCTTATCAGCAGCCGTGGGGGAGAGGAAAGCATGCGGGGGAAGTGTGAAGGGCTTATCAGCAGCTGAGGGAGAGGAAAGCATGCGGGGGAAGTGTGAAGGGCTTATCAGCAGCCAAGGGAGAGGAAAGCATGCGGGGGAAGTGTAAAGGGCTTATCAACATCCAAGGGAGAGGAAAGCATGCGGGGGAAGTGTAAAGGGCTTATCAGCAGCCAAGGGAGAGGAAAGCATGCGGGGGAAATGTAAAGGGCTTATCAGCAGCCAAGGGAGAAGAAAGCATGCCGCGGAAGTGTGAAGGGCTTATCAGCAGCCAAGGGAGAGGAAAGCATGCGGGGGGAAGTGTAAAGGGCTTATCAGCAGCCAAGGGAGAGGAAAGCATGCGGGGGAAGTGTAAAGGGCTTATCAGCAGCCAAGGGAGAGGAAAGCATGCGGGGGAAGTGTAAAGGGCTTATCAGCAGCCAAGGGAGAGGAAAGCATGCCGGGGAAGTGTAAAGGGCTTATCAGCAGCCAAGGGAGAGGAAAGTATGTCGGGGAAGTGAGAAGGGCTTATCAGCAGCCAAGGGAGAGGTAGGCATGCCGGGGAAGTGTAAAGGGCTTATCAGCAGCTGAGGGATAGGAAAGCATGCCGGGGAAGTGTAAAGGGCTTATCAGCAGCCAAGGGAGAGGAAAGCATGCAGGGGGAAGTGTGAAGGGCTTATCAGCAGCCAAGGGAGAGGTAGGCATGCCGGGGAAGTGTAAAGGGCTTATCAGCAGCTGAGGGATAGGAAAGTATGCCGGGAAGTGTAAAGGGCTTATCAGCAGCCAAGGGGGAGGAAAGCATGCCGGGGAAGTGTAAAGGGCTTATCAGCAGCCAAGGGAGAGGAAAGCATGCCGGGGAAGTGTAAAGGGCTTATCAGCAGCTGAGGGATAGGAAAGTATGCCGGGGAAGTGTAAAGGGCTTATCAGCAGCCAAGGGAGAGGAAAGCATGCGGGGGAAGTGTAAAGGGCTTATCAGCAGCCGAGGGAGAGGAAAGCATGCCGGGGAAGTGTAAGGGCTTATCAGCAGCCAAGGGAGAGGAAAGCATGCCGGGGAAGTGTAAAGGGCTTATCAGCAGCCAAGGGAGAGGAAAGTATGTCGGGGAAGTGTAAAGGGCTTATCAGCAGCTGAGGGAGAGGAAAGCATGCGGGGGAAGTGTAAAGAGCTTATCAGCAGCCAAGGGAGAGGTAGGCATGCCGGGGAAGTGTAAAGGGCTTATCAGCAGCTGAGGGATAGGAAAGTATGCCGGGGAAGTGTAAAGGGCTTATCAGCAGCCAAGGGGGAGGAAAGCATGCCGGGGAAGTGTAAAGGGCTTATCAGCAGCCAAGGGAGAGGAAAGCATGCCGGGGAAGTGTAAAGGGCTTATCAGCAGCCAAGGGAGAGGAAAGCATGCCGGGGAAGTGTAAAGGGCTTATCAGCAGCTGAGGGATAGGAAAGTATGCCGGGGAAGTGTAAAGGGCTTATCAGCAGCCAAGGGAGAGGAAAGCATGCGGGGGAAGTGTAAAGGGCTTATCAGCAGCCGAGGGAGAGGAAAGCATGCCGGGGAAGTGTAAAGGGCTTATCAGCAGCCAAGGGAGAGGAAAGCATGCCGGGGAAGTGTAAAGGGCTTATCAGCAGCTGAGGGATAGGAAAGTATGCTGGGGAAGTGTAAAGGGCTTATCAGCAGCTGAGGGATAGGAAAGTATGCGGGGAAGTGTAAAGGGCTTATCAGCAGCCAAGGGGGAGGAAAGCATGCCGGGGAAGTGTAAAGGGCTTATCAGCAGCCAAGGGAGAGGAAAGCATGCCGGGGAAGTGTAAAGGGCTTATCAGCAGCCGTGGGGGAGAGGAAAGCATGCGGGGGAAGTGTGAAGGGCTTATCAGCAGCTGAGGGAGAGGAAAGCATGCGGGGGAAGTGTGAAGGGCTTATCAGCAGCCAAGGGAGAGGAAAGCATGCGGGGGAAGTGTAAAGGGCTTATCAACATCCAAGGGAGAGGAAAGCATGCGGGGGAAGTGTAAAGGGCTTATCAGCAGCCAAGGGAGAGGGAAGCATGCGGGGGAAATGTAAAGGGCTTATCAGCAGCCAAGGGAGAAGAAAGCATGCCGCGGAAGTGTGAAGGGCTTATCAGCAGCCAAGGGAGAGGAAAGCATGCGGGGGAAGTGTAAAGGGCTTATCAGCAGCCAAGGGAGAGGAAAGCATGCGGGGGAAGTGTAAAGGGCTTATCAGCAGCCAAGGGAGAGGAAAGCATGCGGGGGAAGTGTAAAGGGCTTATCAGCAGCCAAGGGAGCGGAAAGCATGCCGGGGAAGTGTAAAGGGCTTATCAGCAGCCAAGGGAGAGGAAAGTATGTCGGGGAAGTGAGAAGGGCTTATCAGCAGCCAAGGGAGAGGTAGGCATGCCGGGGAAGTGTAAAGGGCTTATCAGCAGCTGAGGGATAGGAAAGCATGCCGGGGAAGTGTAAAGGGCTTATCAGCAGCCAAGGGAGAGGAAAGCATGCAGGGGGAAGTGTGAAGGGCTTATCAGCAGCCAAGGGAGAGGTAGGCATGCCGGGGGAAGTGTAAAGGGCTTATCAGCAGCTGAGGGATAGGAAAGTATGCCGGGGAAGTGTAAAGGGCTTATCAGCAGCCAAGGGGGAGGAAAGCATGCCGGGGAAGTGTAAAGGGCTTATCAGCAGCCAGGGAGAGGAAAGCATGCCGGGGAAGTGTAAAGGGCTTATCAGCAGCTGAGGGATAGGAAAGTATGCCGGGGAAGTGTAAAGGGCTTATCAGCAGCCAAGGGAGAGGAAAGCATGAGGGGGAAGTGTAAAGGGCTTATCAGCAGCCGAGGGAGAGGAAAGCATGCCGGGGAAGTGTAAAGGGCTTATCAGCAGCCAAGGGAGAGGAAAGCATGCCGGGGAAGTGTAAAGGGCTTATCAGCAGCCAAGGGAGAGGAAAGTATGTCGGGGAAGTGTAAAGGGCTTATCAGCAGCTGAGGGAGAGGAAAGCATGCGGGGGAAGTGTAAAGAGCTTATCAGCAGCCAAGGGAGAGGTAGGCATGCCGGGGAAGTGTAAAGGGCTTATCAGCAGCTGAGGGATAGGAAAGTATGCCGGGGAAGTGTAAAGGGCTTATCAGCAGCCAAGGGGGAGGAAAGCATGCCGGGGAAGTGTAAAGGGCTTATCAGCAGCCAAGGGAGAGGAAAGCATGCCGGGGAAGTGTAAAGGGCTTATCAGCAGCCAAGGGAGAGGAAAGCATGCCGGGGAAGTGTAAAGGGCTTATCAGCAGCTGAGGGATAGGAAAGTATGCCGGGGAAGTGTAAAGGGCTTATCAGCAGCCAAGGGAGAGGAAAGCATGCGGGGGAAGTGTAAAGGGCTTATCAGCAGCCGAGGGAGAGGAAAGCATGCCGGGGAAGTGTAAAGGGCTTATCAGCAGCCAAGGGAGAGGAAAGCATGCCGGGGAAGTGTAAAGGGCTTATCAGCAGCCAAGGGAGAGGAAAGTATGTCGGGGAAGTGTAAAGAGCTTATCAGCAGCTGAGGGATAGGAAAGTATGCTGGGGAAGTGTAAAGGGCTTATCAGCAGCCAAGGGAGAGGAAAGCATGCGGGGGAAGTGTAAAGGGCTTATCAGCAGCCGAGGGAGAGGAAAGCATGCGGGGGAAGTGTAAAGGGCTTATCAGCAGCCGAGGGAGAGGAAAGCATGCCGGGGAAGTGTAAAGGGCTTATCAGCAGCCAAGGGAGAGGAAAGTATGTCGGGGAAGTGTAAAGGGCTTATCAGCAGCTGAGGGATAGGAAAGTATGCCGGGGAAGTGTAAAGGGCTTATCAGCAGCCAAGGGAGAGGAAAGCATGCTGGGGAAGTGTAAAGGGCTTATCAGCAGCCAAGGGAGAGGAAAGCATGCCGGGGAAGTGTAAAGGGCTTATCAGCAGCCAAGGGAGAGGAAAGCATGCGGGGGAAGTGTAAAGGGCTTATCAGCAGCCGAGGGATAGGAAAGTATGCCGGGGAAGTGTAAAGGGCTTATCAGCAGCCAAGGGAGAGGAAAGCATGCCGGGGAAGTGTAAAGGGCTTATCAGCAGCCAAGGGAGAGGAAAGCATGCCGGGGAAGTGTAAAGGGCTTATCAGCAGCCGAAGTAGAGGAAAGTATGCAGGGGAAGTGTAAAGGGCTTATCAGCAGCCAAGGGAGAGGAAAGCATGCGGGGGAAGTGTAAAGGGCTTATCAGCAGCCAAGGGAGAGGAAAGTATGCCGGGGAAGTGTAAAGGGCTTATCAGCAGCCAAGGGAGAGGAAAGAATGCGGGGGAAGTGTAAAGGGCTTATTAGCATCCAAGGGAGAGGAAAGCATGCCAGGAAAGTGTAAAGGGCTTATCAGCAGCCAAGGGAGAGGAAAGCATGCGGGGGAAGTGTAAAGGGCTTATCAGCAGCCGTGGGGGAGAGGAAAGCATGCGGGGGAAGTGTGGCGAAACCAACCTCGCCACTGGGTTTTGGAGAGGACTGTTTAAAAGCCTCTTGCCTCAGGATTATGGCCCATAGTAACTTTAAAGGAGAAAACAGACCGGCCGCACAGCTTAAATCTGTCTGTGGAATTGTATTATATGTTATTATGCGTTCGGTTAAATTGTATGTTATGTGAGGGCACCCAGATAGCTAATAGTATTGTATTCGTGTATTCTGAGTGCCATTCACCTAATGATATGCACTCAGACTTGAGCTATCTGGGGATATGTTAAATGTCTGTGTTTGCTGTGGGGGTGTGCCATTGTGTGTTTGGGTGGTGATTCCTGTCCTGTTGTCTCCACATGTGTATTGGTGATCTCCCTTTGTCCTGAGAGATAATTGGATTGTGTTCGGTCGTCTCCGGGACAGAGGGGAGGAAACCATGATGCATTGTGGGGATATGTTGTATCTGCAACAAACTGTAATAAAAACCAGGCTGGGTGTGCCAGCACTTCAGATCACTGCTGACCCTCAAGACGGAGCCTTGTCTCGTTATTGGGGGGATTCCCTGTATGCTGTTGGAGACTGATTGCCAGGAGTGTAAGCTGACGGATACGCTTTTCCTGTTCGTCTGACTGACAGCTACTTGTGAGGTTCCAGTTTGGAGTGCTATTTTGTATCCAGTTCGGGAGGTTGGTGTTCTGCAGTAGCTGTGCCTGTCTCTCGGAAAGGGGCCTATCGCCTAAACGGATTTTAACCCCTTGTCTGCGGAAACGGTGCCGTTACAGGAAGTGTGAAGGGCTTATCAGCAGCTGAGGGAAAGGAAAGCATGCCGCAGAAGTGTAAAGGGCTTATCAGCAGCCAAGGGAGAGGAAAGCATGCGGGGGAAGTGTGAAGGGCTTATCAGCAGCCAAGGGAGAGGAAAGCATGCGGGGGAAGTGTAAAGGGCTTATCAGCAGCCAAGGGAGAGGAAAGCATGCGGGGGAAGTGTAAAGGGCTTATCAGCAGCCGAGGGAGAGGAAAGCATGCGGGGGAAGTGTAAAGGGCTTATCAGCAGCCAAGGGAGTGGAAAGCATGCGGGGGAAGTGTAAAGGGCTTATCAGCAGCCAAGGGAGAGGAAAGCATGCTGGGGAAGTGTGAAGGGCTTATCAGCAGCCAAGGGAGAGGAAAGCATGCGGGGGAAGTGTAAAGGGCTTATCAGCAGCCAAGGGAGTGGAAAGCATGCTGGGGAAGTGTAAAGGGCTTATCAGCAGCCAAGGGAGAGGAAAGCATGCGGGGGAAGTGTAAAGGGCTTATCAGCAGCCGAGGGAGAGGAAAGCATGCGGGGGAAGTGTAAAGGGCTTATCAGCAGCCAAGGGAGAGGAAAGCATGCCGGGGAAGTGTAAAGGGCTTATCAGCAGCCAAGGGAGAGGAAAGCATGCTGGGGAAGTGTGAAGGGCTAATCAGCAGCCAAGGGAGAGGAAAGCATGCGGGGGAAGTGTAAAGGGCTTATCAGCAGCCAAGGGGGAGGAAAGCATGCGGGGGAAGTGTAAAGGGCTTATTAGCAGCCAAGGTAGAGGAAAGCATTCAGGGGAAGTGTGAAGGGCTTATCAGCAGCCAAGGGGGAGGAAAGCATGCGGGAGAAGTGTAAAGGGCTTATCAGCAGCCTAGGTAGAGGAAAGCATGCGGGGGAAGTGTAAAGGGCTTATCAGCAGCCGAGGGAGAGGAAAGCATGCGGGGGAAGTGTAAAGGGCTTATCAGCAGCCAAGGGAGTGGAAAGCATGCGGGGGAAGTGTAAAGGGCTTATCAGCAGCCAAGGGAGAGGAAAGCATGCTGGGGAAGTGTGAAGGGCTTATCAGCAGCCAAGGGAGAGGAAAGCATGCGGGGGAAGTGTAAAGGGCTTATCAGCAGCCAAGGGAATGGAAAGCATGCTGGGGAAGTGTAAAGGGCTTATCAGCAGCCAAGGGAGAGGAAAGCATGCGGGGGAAGTGTAAAGGGCTTATCAGCAGCCGAGGTAGAGGAAAGCATGCGGGGGAAGTGTAAAGGGCTAATCAGCAGCCAAGGGAGAGGAAAGCATGCCGGGGAAGTGTAAAGGGCTTATCAGCAGCCAAGGGAGAGGAAAGCATGCTGGGGAAGTGTGAAGGGCTAATCAGCAGCCAAGGGAGAGGAAAGCATGCGGGGGAAGTGTAAAGGGCTTATCAGCAGCCAAGGGGGAGGAAAGCATGCGGGGGAAGTGTAAAGGGCTTATTAGCAGCCAAGGTAGAGGAAAGCATTCAGGGGAAGTGTGAAGGGCTAATCAGCAGCCCAGGGGGAGGAAAGCATGCGGGAGAAGTGTAAAGGGCTTATCAGCAGCCGAGGTAGAGGAAAGCATGCGGGGGAAGTGTAAAGGGCTAATCAGCAGCCGAGGGGGAGGAAAGCATGCGGGGGAAGTGTAAAGGACTTATCAGCAGCCGAGGTAGAAGAAAGCATGCGGGGGAAGTGTAAAGGGCTAATCAGCAGCCGAGGGGGAGGAAAGCATGCGGGGGAAGTGTAAAGGGCTTATCAGCAGCCGAGGTAGAGGAAAGCATGCGGGGGAAGTGTAAAGGGCTAATCAGCAGCCAAGGGGGAGGAAAGCATGCGGGAGAAGTGTAAAGGGCTTATCAGCAGCCAAGGGAGAGGAAAGCATGCGGGGGAAGTGTAAAGGGCTTATCAGCAGCCAAGGGAGAGGAAAGCATGTGGGGGAAGTGTAAAGGGCTTAGCAGCAGCCAAGGAGGAGGAAAGCATGCGGGGGAGAAGTGTAAAGGGCTTATCAGCAGCCAAGGGAGGGGAAAGCATGCTGGGGAATGTGTAAGGGCTTATCAGCAGCCAAGGGAGAGGAAAGCATGTGGGGAAGTGTAAAGGGCTTATCAGCAGCCAGGGAGAGGAAAGCATGCGGGGGAAGTGTAAAGGGCTTATCAGCAGCCAAGGGAGAGGAAAGCATGTGGGGGAAGTGTAAAGGGCTTATCAGCAGCCAAGGGAGAGGAAAGCATGTGGGGGAAGTGTAAAGGGCTTATCAGCAGCCAAGGGAGTGGAAAGCATGCTTGGGGAAGTGTAAGGGCTTATCAGCAGCCAAGGGAGAGGAAAGCCTGCTGGGGAAGTGTAAGGGCGTTATCAGCAGCCAAGGGAGAGGAAAGCATGCGGGGAAAGTAGTGAAGGGCTTATCAGCAGCCAAGGGAGAGGAAAGCATGAGGGGGAAGTGTAAAGGGCTTATCAGCAGCCAAGGGAGAGGAAAGCATGTGGGGGAAGTGTAAAGGGCTTATCAGCAGCCAAGGGAGAGGAAAGCATGCGGGG